>NC_056525.1:140226330-140234438 GCF_019175285.1 Sceloporus undulatus
AGTTTTATTAAAATTCTCTCCCTCATATATATGGAGAGAGAGAGAGACGGAGACAGACTGTAAGCTTCTTGAGGGCAGGGATATCTCTTGGGCTCACTCTTTTCCTTTTATAATAAAAATATAATGAATAAATGATAAATATAATAAAAATCTAAGGCTTATGGTTGACCAAACTTGCCATTTGTAGGGCAGGTTTTGTGGGAAAATAGAGGAAAAGAAATAAAAGAGAATATTATACTAGGGCTAAGCCAGGTTTTATATTTCAATTTTCATTTCTAAACATGGCCTTTCAAGTCAGTGGGACCTGCCGCTGAATCTGGAGGTAAGTTAAGTGGCGAAGGGGGTGGGTGGGGGGAATCGGTCTCTCTGGGTCTATTACATTTTCAGTCCTAACCATGTGGAACAGTGTGAATTAAAAGTACTGAAACAGCAGAGTTTATGGTTGTCAACTCTTTGACTAGGCCTTCTACCTATGCTTTTAAACAGCAACTTGATCTGCATTAATTAGCAGGCAAATGTTTTTACAGACATGGAGATACATGTTATCTCACTTGCTCATTGCTGCAGAGCAAATCAAAGTTAACGTCTTGACTACAGAGGCAAGGTGAAGACTTGAAAACACTTAGGTAATTGTTTCCCAAAATCAAACCTGTATCTGGACCTATTCTGATGCTTTTTCATTTGCTTTTTCAGCAGTTCAGTCCTTATCAGACTCAACTGCTTTTCACATTGGTGCTGAATGATTGTGATTTCAGGGGAATTACAGCAGCGGGTTCCTCCCTCAATCTACATATATTCATAGCTGTGACAGTTTTTGAATGCTTACAATTCTGGGTCAACATAATCACACAAGCTGGGGCAATAGCTGTTCCTTGTCATATTTTAATGTTTCTGCTTGCTGCCCTCAGGCTGAAGAGAGGCATAATGGGAATTGCTTCGTTGCCATTGGAATCAGGAGCCCTGTGATGCTCCCTTATTAGCCTGCATAATGTCTTGTGCTGCAAAACGCTGGATATGACGTTATTGTCTTATGTTTCTCTTTAAGTCCTAATTGTCTTGATTGGCTGCCACTTGTAGAGGGTAGTGGAACTTGCATGAAGATTTTTCTGTTAGTAAATTGTTATCACAGATATCAGGGTTATCAGGAAAATGAGGCAGAGGAGATGCTGGGTTGCTGGTTTCCTTGGTGGTGAAATGGCTCCAGAAACATCTCGTTTGTTTCCATTTTCTTTGGAGCGTCACATCACCGCCACCACTGCTACATACCTACTGTTCCTTTTGGCTTAATGTCTTTCCTCTTTTCTGTGATATATCTGATGGGCACAGGCACAAGCCCTTCATTATCTGTGCCTGTCTTCATTTGAATCATCTTGGAGTTTAAAAAGGCCTTTGACTCAAGGGAAACAGTTTTCTTCATACTTCAATTTGGGGCTTTAAAATTCCTGCTGACTTTCAGTTCTCTTCTAGTCTAAAGCCTGCTTCCAAAATTTACTGTGTGTGTGTGTGTGTGTGTGTGTGTGTGTGTGTGTGTGTTCTTCTGATACAAGGTTACTTTTTACAGCAGTTCCCTAACATAAAGGATTAATTTTTTCCTGCCCTCAGAAAATCCTTTTCTATATTTCATGCTGCTCTAAAGGATTCGATGCCAAATGCATTGACAACTCAGAATAGGATGTTTCTGAAATGTAGAAATGACACCAGAATCCTCCATAGCACATAGGAACATGAGAGGATTCATTTGCAGAAAGCTTGGTGGGTTAAGGTTCCCCTGAAGGTAGAAAATCCACTGGTGGGAAATCTGATCTTTGAGTTGCTCCCTGCTTTCATTAAAACCAGTCTTCAGTCTGTTAATGAATGTTGACTAATGATTGCGTCCAAGAAAAGAACCAGACAAAAGCTACCTATGTGAAGCTATCTGTCAGGCTTTGGTTAAATATTTATTAAGACAGGCATGGAGTTCAGAAGTTATTAGTTGAGAGTCTGCAGCTCTATTTTCAATAACGTCCATTTGCAAAGAGATCGATCTTGTAGCACCTTTGAGACGAACTGAAAAAGAGAAGTCGGTAGCATGAGCTTTCGTAGACTCGACCCTACTAGACTTGACCCTACTAGGCTCAAGTGTACGAAAGCTCATGCTACCAACCTCTCTCTTTCATCTCGTCTCACAGGTGCTGGCTCGAGTCTACAAAAGCTCATGCTACCAACTTCTTCCTTTGAGTTCATCTCAAAGATGTTACAAGATCTCTTTGTATACTGATTTTCCAGACTAACACAACTATGCCTCTGAATTCAGTGAGGTCTTTAGGGTTGCTGATGTCATGTCAAAGGAGCTTGGTGTTCCCCTGTATTTGCACTGTAGTCAGGTGAAAACTTCTATAGGTGCTACAGATTACCAAATCATGCTTAGAAAGCAGAAGCGAAGCATGCGTCTCCCTCCGTTTGCCACAGTCTATCTCAGCTGACAGCAGAGATTGTCAGCCATGTCTCCATGGAAACTGGTCCTTCAGCGGACAAAGAATTGATGACTCCAACTCTTCCATAAACCCTCATTTATTTATTTATTTGAAAATACAAGTCCTTTGAAGTAGAATCCCATGGGGGATAAGAGACTCTCTCAGGCATCATTTGGAATTTATAATCCTGTTAATGTATAGCATGGTAAATTTAATATATTGCTGATAAAGAATAATGTTGTAATCTTGACAAAGCACTAATATTACATACTTAAATATGCAGTTTAATGGAGTAAAAGGCTTCCATGATTTACTCCTTGTAATGAAATTAGTTTCGTATGAATCTTGACTGAATCAGGTGGGTGTTCAAAGGTAAACTACAGTTGCCAGCAAACAAGAGCAGGGTGTGGACTGGGCAGGTTTGCTTCTCTGTCTTTGTAAAAGCATCTCTGAAGAAATCAATAGGTGAAGGTTTTTATGGCCTGGGGATAAGGATTATTACCTGCTGAGGTCTGTAAATCAAGGTAATATTGCAGAAGAGGAGCCAAGAAAAATTTAGCAAAGTGAGAAGTGATTTCAAGTTGACATCTGGAACAGGAAGGGCTTGAAGGTTAAAAATTTTAACTGTCACTATGCATGACATTTGATATGGCTGTGTTTTGAGTATGACGTGCTTGTTAATCATTTTTGAGTGTAAAGTCATTCACAACCGCCTTGATATAGATGCCATGGCTATAGGAGTTCATTCTGAACTAATATAATGGAGCAATAGTTTTTTTGTGAGGTTTTGGGGCTATGAAGCTGTGTTCTAGAAAAGTTTATTCCTGATGTTTTGCCAGCATCTATGGCTGGCATTTATCTGAAGATGCCAACCACAGATGCTGGTGAAACATCAGGAATAATCTCTTCCAGAACACAGCCACAAAGCCCGAAAACCCTAGAAAAAACTATGGATTCCAGCTGTGAAAGCCTTTGTCATTCTAGAGTAATGTTTGGTCCCACTTTTGTTAGTGAATTTATTCATTTTTTTTATTTAGAATATACCTCACTGTTCAGGCACAAAGGCTCTCAGAGCAGGATCCAAAGTGTTAATTTGACAGCTTAGTTCAGTTTCAGTTGATGTCACTTGAAGAGGCTGCTTGACGGGAGGTAGCTAGTGGCTTCTATGAGTCTATTTATATTGTAGAGATAATGCAGGTTGACACCACTTTAAGTCCTGTAGCTCCATCTTATAGAACCCTGGGATTTGTAGTTTTATATGGTCTTTAGCCTTCTCTGCCAAAGAGTGCTGGTGCCTCACAAAACTATACATCCCAGGATTTTGTAGGATGGAGTCATAGTAGTTAAAGTGGTGTCAAACTGCTTTATTTCTACAATGTAGATGCACCCTATGCCAATAGGCTTCAGTCCCTTGGATAGCTTCTTTAGTGTATTGAATAAAACCCAGAATAGATTCACTTAATATGAAAGTCAGGATTGTCCATGCCATTGTATTTCCAGTTTATATGTATTCTGGCTTCTCTGAAAGCCAGACAGTGAAGACAACTGATAGGAAGAGAGTCAACTAATTTGAAATGTGGCGTTGGACAAGAGTTCTGTATATAACATGCATAGGAAAAAACACAAATAAATGGGTCATCATAGAACAAATCAAGCCTCAGCTCTCTCTGGAAACCCAGATGACTAAGGTGAAATGCCGTGCTTTGAACATATCATGAGAAGACATGACTCACTAGAAAAGAGAATGATGCTTGGCAAGGTAGAAGGCTGTAGGGAAGGAGGTAGATCCTATTATAGAAAGATAGACAAGAAAGCCATGGCCCTGAGTTTGCATGACCTGACCAAGGCTATAACAAGGTTTTTTATTTGTAGGGCCACCATATGTTGACATTGATTTGACGGCAGTCAACAATAACAGATTCAGCGCATCCCTGGCAGGTTAGCCACCAGGTGCTGCTGAGTGAAATCTCCTTGTTTGCTACACTCTTCTGCTTTATAACTTGTGACCTGTAGCAGAATGGGATTGGCTGGCTGGATTTTAAAGATAATTAATGCTTCAGAGTGAGGGGAGTTGGCTCTGATCTCCTTGAAAAACTTTCCTTGAACTCTGAAGATTGCAACAACCATCGGCTAGTCACAACAAGCATCCTGCAAAATGTTTGGAAAGGCATGCAGCTGTGTAATCATAGGCTCTATAGAAGGGATTGATTATCTGGAATTATTTCAACTCAGTGTTACATCAGGTCATGGCAGAGAAACTACTGTGGATGTCCTGATGGAACTGGCTTTGCTGGAAGAAACATAAGGCAATGGGACCTCTTAATTCTCCTGAAACATTCAACACCAAATGATACTGCACAGTTATATGTTATATTCCACTTTAATTGCCCCTGGCTCCATCTTATGGAATCCTGGGATTAACAGTTTAGGGAGGGAGCATTTAGAATTCCTAGCCAGAGATCTCTAGTGCTTCACCAAACTACAAAACTCAGGATTCCATAGCAAGCAGCCAATGCAGTTGAAGTGGAATATAGTGCTCTGTTTGTGTGGGGTGAATGGGATCCTTGTGATGCTGTTCAGGGCCAGCAAGGTGATACATTGCTTCTGCTCCTTCCTAGTCAGGCTGTTTCCAGAAAACAGTTTTGGGAGATTACTGATTGTCTTGTCCTCTGTGTTTTTAACAGCTGTATGCAGCTGTTGAGAGAGGTTGTCTGGATATCCAGGCTAAAGTGTCCCCAATATATGTTTTCTTGGCATCCAAACTATGTACACTCCACCTCTCTTTCCATCGATGGGCAAATACTTTCCTATTTATAAACGCTATTGACTGTTAACTGACTATTTCAGTTTTGGGTGCTTTGAATGATGATGATGATGATGATGATGATGATTTAACTGTCTTGTAAACTGGTTTAAATTAGTATTTTTAAAATTTTAATTGCTTTCCAACATTTTCATTATCTATTGTTTTAACTGTATTTGGTTTTTACTTACACTGTGAACTGCCTTGGGTCCTATATTGGGAGAAAGGTGGACTATAAAATAAATTATAAATATATATATAAATAAAAGTCAGGTGAGATAGTGAAAACAATGAACCAGTGTCAGGATGATAGCCAAACTGTAACTCAGTCCTGGCAAGATAGTGGCCACACAGGTGTTTCACTTGTTTTTACTTGGCTCTTTGTGGGGATGGGCTGCAGGTACATCATCTAGGAGGGGTTCTTAATCCAGTTTTGCCCTAGGGGCTTGGGTGATTTGCCATCACAGAACAGTTTCTACCAGCTCAGACTGGTATTCCAGCTCTAATCTGTTTTGGGCAGAAATCATGTAGCCATAGTTAATCACACCATGGTAATCTTCCAGTGTGACTTCTGCAACATGTTGTACTTGAAGAATGCATTTAAAGACCATTCCAAAATTGCAGTTGGTATGCAGTGCTGTTGCTAAATTCTAGGTGGGATTATTTTTTAAGACATATTTTAGTGGTTTTGAGGACATTTCATTAGCTACTGGTCCATTTCCAAGAATTTACTGCACCCATTTACTGCTCCCTCAATAGAGGGCCCTCCTTGAAGAAGTTTGCTTAGTGCCTGCTCTGTTAACATTGAGGAATCAGGAAGTTACTTTGTTATTTTAGTAGTTCTTTTATGTGACCCTGTTTTTAAGAAAATATTAACGTCGTTATGCATTCTGCTGTTTTTATTTCAACTCCTCTTTTTAAAATGTATTTTATTGCTTTGATATGTTGTAAATCAGAAGTAGGCAACTTGTGGCTCTCCAAATATTACAGGACTCCAGGTCTCATGATCTCTACCCAATACCAGTGCTTACTGGGGCCACTGGGACCTGCCTTCTAGTTATTTCTGGGTGGGGCACACTTTGCAAATCCCTACTGTAAATCATTATGCAAAATATTTGGAAGGATGTCATATGAGAGACAGAGCAAATTTGTTTTCTGCTGCTCCAGAGATTAGGACACAAAATAATAGATTCAAAGTACAACAAAAGAGATTCTACCTAAACATTACAACGAACTTTCTGATGGTAAGAGCTGTTTGACAGTGGAATATGATGCCTCGGAGTGTGGTGGAGTCTCCTTCTTTGGAGATTTTTAAACAGGCTGGATGACCATCATGTCATGGGTGCTTTGATGGTGTATTCCTGCATGACGGGGGGGTTAGATTGGATGGCCCTTGCGGTCTTTTCCAGATCTAGATTTCTATGATTGTAAGGGGGCATATGTGTCCAATGCTACAGGAGTGGTAAATACATTCTAGATTTTACAAGCATTTCTCCCATCATTGCTTCAAGTTGAAGAGAAGCTCTGGCAATGCTAGATCAGAGTTCTGTACCAGTAGGGCTCCTGTTCAGCTTGATGTAGCTGCAGGAGCAGTGAAAGTAAATCCAGGATGGATTCACCAAACTTGTGGTGACTACACTGGCCACTTGGGGAGATAAGATGGGAATGGACACTTGTAATTTGTTCTGGATGTTGAATGAAACCTGAATGTATGTCTCTCCCCCTCCATTCTTTGTACATGAACAGGGAAAACAAGTAAAGAGCAAGATGACTGCCCCTGTCACATCTAATTTGGCTCTCAGTACAATACATATATAGTTTAGCATTTTTCACAGTGTTCCATTTCGCATAAAATTTGAAATGATTGTGGCTGCTTGCACTGTGCCATCATTTTCTCTAAACTGCATCCTGTGTATGTTTCTTGCCTTTGTCTGCAAACAATGCTTGTGTTTCTGTCTGCTTTTAGGGTGTTGAGTGGCGTTGTGATGAGGCTACTGAAAAAGCTTGTTACAGTAAAGGCAAATCAAAGGTGAGTAGGTGGAAACCCCACTGACTTCTGTGGAATTGCATCATATGAAATTGTTCTAATTGAGTTAGAATCTCTGTGTGATGGAGAAACAAAAGGCCATTAAATTGATTGTTGAATGGTGAGTTAATATATATGAAAATTACTCAGTTTCAATGAGCCTATTTTAAATTAGACTAACAACAGAATTCAGGGTATAATGTGAGAATCTTTTCTGTCTGGAAGTTCATTTGGAAGAATTTGGGGTAGAGTTTTATGTAGGTTAAGTATATAGTGTGAGTTTGAATCCTGTTAGTTAGTCCCAACT
Organism: Sceloporus undulatus; assembly: GCF_019175285.1. Classification (NCBI taxonomy): domain Eukaryota; kingdom Metazoa; phylum Chordata; class Lepidosauria; order Squamata; family Phrynosomatidae; genus Sceloporus; species Sceloporus undulatus. The sequence goes on from NC_056525.1 coordinate 140,233,920, forward strand.
AGAGTAGACCCACTGATTCGAATGGTGAATCAATGGGTTTTTTTTATTGAATTGAAAGTGTCCGGTTTTCAAAGAAGTAGCCATATTAGTCTCTTCCAGCATAAAAAGGAGGAAGGGAAGGGTGGGGAGGGGGAAAGAAATGTGGCAGTGCCTTTAAGACCAACCCGTCATCACTTCAGCATGATCCCCACGGATGCAAACCCACCTCTTCAGATGTAGTTAGGGTTGCCATAACCCGGCTGCAACCGGGCTTCTCCCGGCCTTGGCTGCACCTGCTCGGTCACGGCACGGGTGCAGCCAAAAACCGGGAAAAGCCCGGCTGCAGCAGGGCTGCTGGGCAACCCTGGGGCCTCGCTGCCCTCCTCCTCCTCCCCTGCGCATGGCCGCGCGGAGGAAAAGGAAGGCATCGAGGCCTGGTGCGGAGGAGGCTGCAGGGAGGCGACGCCTCTTGGGCGCCGCCGCGCCAACCTCTCTGCCTCCCTGCAGCCTCCTCCCTCCTTCCTGGTCCCAGCCGGGGCC
>NC_056525.1:140234538-140260651 GCF_019175285.1 Sceloporus undulatus
CAAGAAGGAGGACAGGCTGCGGCGATGGCCGCAGGCCTCCTCCCCTCGTTCCTGGTCCCAGCGGGGGCCAGGAACGAGGGGTGGCTGCGGCCATCGCCGCCGGCCTCCTCCCCTCCTTCCTGGTCCCAGCTGGGGCCAAGAAGGAGGACAGGCCGCGGCGATGGCCACAGGCCTCCTCCCCTCCTTCCTGGTCCCAGCGGGGGCCAGGAACGAGGGGAGGCTGCGGCCATCGCCGCCGGCCTCCTCCCCTCCTTCCTGGTCCCAGCGGGGGTCAAGAAGGAGGACAGGCTGAATCAATGGTGAATCAATGTTTTAAGCAATTCTCATGACTTCAATGGGTCTCTGCTTGTTGGGACTACTGTACAAGTAAAATTACAGGTCATATGCCTCGAGCAAGTATTTCATCTGGTGCATGGACATCTAGGCGGTCCAGAGGTAGAATAAGCCCCACAACCTTGCCAAGTGTATTTGTTTCAAGCTCCATCTGAATAACACTGGTATGCTGATCTCATAACCCAAACAGAAAAAGCTATACTGTTATGTAAGCTGGCTATCATTTACCATCCCAGAAGCAAGCTTTTGAGTCACACAGAACCGTTTTCTGATCTTAGAGCAAATGAAAAGAAAAATCCATGACTAATGAATTTAAAGAGAAAACTTCAGAAGTTAATTAATGAAGAATATCAATAATAATACAAGCTGACCTGTTTTCCTTACTGCTCCTGGTCTCGGTGTTTCTACAGAAAAAAGCAATAAAAGCAGTAAGCATATTTCTGAAACTATAGCTCCAGTCATCAGGCATTCTTGGTTCCTCAGATTAAAGAAACTAAATGATAGGCTAGGAGGAAAAACAACAACCTAGGAGAAGTTGTTTGTTTGTTTGCTTGCTTGCTTTGCACACGGACCATGCTAGCATTAACTATATAATCGCTTTTGGCAGTTAGTAGCTGCATTAGTACACAGGTAACATGATACAAGAAGAGCTGCCAAATGATTGATTGTTTTCCTTGATGTCGTTGGGAATTGAATGCAGTTATAATATGATTGCTTACCCCATCAGAGATGGCTTTTTGAAATTTGTCATGTTCAGACATACACTGTAGGATTGCATGGAACAGTAGCTCAGATTTTAGTGGACTCTGCCAATGAAACAATGCTAATCCTGATCTCCCCACTTCTTTTCTGTTGCAGGAAGAATGCCAGAATTACATTCGTGTTCTCCTTATTGGTGGGGACCGACTCTTTACATGTGGAACTAATGCTTTTACACCTGTTTGCACGAATCGGACAGTAAGAATAAAAGCAAATTCACATTATAATCTGTTTTAATACATATTCTTTCTTGGCATGGGATCCTAGATACTGTCTTTTGTGGGCTAAAGTGCTACCAGGGTCATACAGAGAAGTACCATTTCTGTGATTCTGTACTAACTGTGGAACTCCTTCCCAGCTTGCAAATTAGACCTAAACACTAAAGGCACCAGATTTCTTGGCCTGTTAGTGGATCTTGAAGAGCCCCCACCCTAGATATTTTTTAAAATGTACCTTAATGCCTCTTAGAAGGCTGGGATAAATTCACCACAGTTTCACCCCTAATTGGCTGTTTTAGGCTAAGGAGAAGCCCTGGGCCTAAAGTGAACTATAAGTCAATTTGTTGAATTCTGAATCGTTATTTATATCAATGGTGCTTCTGTAGCAAGGACTCACACATTCTTCAGACTCTAGAATAGATCCTTTAACCCCACTTGGTTAAGATAGCCAGAATTAATTTAGGACCATTACAGATGGGCAAAATGTGGGGTGGCGGCAGTGGTACTACAGTTAGGGAGCGCGCACCTTGCAGACACTCCCTAATCCTAGTACATACTGGCAGCATCTAAATGGCGGCACCCTGTCTACATGCGTGCCACCATTATGTCCACATGTCATGTCACACTTGTGTCATAATCAGTGTGCCATTTGCACACTTGGGCATTGCAAGCGTGAACCAGAAAGAACCCACTTTTTGCAGGGTTTTTTCTGCCGGCAGGAAGCCTCGCCGTTTGGCAGCTGAGGCTTCCCTCCAGTGGAAATCCAGGCGCTGGCAGGCCACCCTTTTTGGGCGGTCTGTTCCGCACCTTAGTTTCCCTTGTTCTAGATATATCTAAGTCTAGACCAATTCTAACCCATCTAGAATCTAGGAAGAAAAATAGTTAACAATTTTTGATTTTGAATACCCTTCTGATGACAAATTATCCCCCATCAAAATAGTAAATGTTTATAAGCATAATGCTTATATTTCAACAATAGTAAGCACACGTGGTCTATAGATCAAACAGAATTTGGTATTCTGAACTGTGATTGCAACTGATAAACCAAAAAATTGTGGTAACAGTCATCTACCCTCAATATTTAAGCATGGTGTGTGTGGGTATGTTTCCTTACATGTATATGTGTGTACATATCCACTATATATAAAATCTGTGTTTTACTTTGAAGACAGTGAAAGAAATCCAGAAAGATGAAACAAATTTTCCATTGTAGTAAATGTTCATATAACTCTGCAGAGTTAATTCTAAACAGATTATAATTCTAAATCTACTGAAATACTTTGGTTTTACAATGTGTGCGTTTGCACTTTCAGCTCTATCTTATGGTCAACCTATGGCAACCCCGTGAATTTCATAGGGTTTTCTTACTCAGGGATGGTTTTCCTTCCTCTGAAATTTAGCCTGATATTCATTGGCAGTCTCCCATCCAACTACTAATTAGGGTTGACCTTGCATCACTTCCAAGATCAGATCTAAATTCCCTAAAGGCACCAGCTCCTGTCTGATCTTTCAAACTAAGCAGTGTCAGCTCTGATTAGTACATTGATGGGAGAATGTACATAGATGGTTTGTACATGGCTGGCCAATGAACACCAGGTGCTATAAAGACTAATTTCAGAGGAAGGAACTGGCAAAACCACCTGAGTACTCCTTGCCTATGAAATTCATGGGGTCACCATAAATCAACAGGCAACTTGAGGGGACATGCACAAACATTTATAACAACAACAACAACAACATATTTATTTATATTTCCCACCTCTCCCTACGGATCAAGGCGGGATTACATCATAGTAAAAACAATACCAATTATTACATTTATTCAATAAAATCACAACAATTATTACATAGTTACTAAAATACTGGCTTGTCATCTGTTTGCCATTCTGTTTTCATCAGGAGTGGGGGATCATTCTGAGATTACTCATAAGAGATCAGGTGGATAGGCCCACTGGAAGAGATCCGTCTTAAGTGCTTTCTTAAAAGCATCTAAGGAGGTGATAAGACAGATCTCTTCCGGCAGGTTGTTCCATAAATTAGGGGCCGGGGCAGTGAATGCCTTATGGGAAGTTGTTGCTAGCCTTGTTTATGACTTTAAGTCTGGTAGGATAATTAAGGTGAAGAATGTGCAGTGAGGTTAGAATTAATGTCTGTGGTTTTCCACAAATTTGTTTTGATTACAAAGTGTGCAAGTGCCTCCAGCCCCCCCTTTTTCCTTATATATACCATAGAGCCAATTTCTGTTTAGACATTCAGCAGTCGGCTTTATTTAAGTAAACATTTAAGAATGGGGAATATGCTGCTCCCATCACTCTCTTTAAGTACAGAGTTACAGTTCAAAGTGGAGTTGCTCCCATTCAGGACTTAAAATTGCATGGAGAACTTCCCTTCTTCAGACAGTTTACTATTCACATGGTAATGGAGGGCATTGAGCTGACATATTTCTTTCCTCATTTTTTAAAAAAACCTTAAAAGTAGATTGCTGAATGCCAGAATAGAACTAGCTAGTATCACTGCTGTATCTGAGAGGAGTGTGAGATTCAAGTTTTCCTTTGCACATGACATTCCACATGACCATTGATCTATGGTTCATGTGATGTAATTCCATAAGTAACTGATCATGTCTTTCACATCACCACTCCTTCTGGTGTAGCTAAATAACCTGGAAGAGATACATGATCAGATCAGTGGCATGGCACGTTGTCCGTACAGCCCCCAACACAACTCCACAGCTCTCCTAGCAAGTTCTGGTGAGTTATATGCAGCAACCGTCATGGACTTTCCAGGAAGAGATCCTGCAATTTACCGTAGCTTGGGGATTCTTCCTCCTCTCCGGACAGCACAGTACAACTCCAAGTGGCTGAATGGTGAGTATAAAGAAAACCCATCATTTCCATGATTAAATAATATTTTGAAGGAGCTGAGTTGCTTCATTGTGAAGAAAAAAATATCTTTGTTCATAATCCATGATGCTTTTGAAAGCTTCAATCCTGGTTCCTGCAGATTTGAGGGAGAGGCAGTCTTCCTCCATCTCAGTGCTCAAGGCTTAAAATTGGTAATTCTAGAGGGAGAAAAAAGAGAAAAGAATAGAGAACCCAGCCTCAAAAAAATGTCTGAGAATAAGATACTGCTGTTCCCATTGACTGTGTATTGATGTGATGTTGTTGACCTTTTGGTCAGTTTTTAACTTGTATGGGTTTTTTTTTAAATTCTGTATTGGATTTAATACTCTTAACGAGGGGAGGGTACCAGGGATTTTATATGTTCTGTATTTTAACTTTGTTAGCCGTCCCGACTGTTCTCAGAGGGGCGGGATACAAATAAATTTCATTATTATTATTATTATTATTATTATTATTGTTTTTAAAGGCATAAAGGAAGTAAGGGTGAAAGTGTAAGTGTTAAGAGTTAGAGGCACAATTAAAGCCATAGTTTAATGGCAAAGGTTTGTGCTTTGCCTCCCAGGCTCAATCCATTGCATTTTTAGAAAAAATATACTTGATATCTAGATTCTTGCCAGTCTATGGAAAATTGCTGTAGCACATACCTCCTTGCATTGTTATATGTGTCATTTCATTACCAAGATCATCAGCATCATATTAATGTCTATAGCACTTTACAGAATGACATGGCCAAAAAATGTAAGGAAGGAAAAGATGACCTCTTGCTTCTAAGGAATTGCCAGTGTGGTGAGAGTGAGAGAAAGGGGGGGGGGGGAGTACAAGGGACAAACATATATGAAATACAGTTGCACATGGCTAAGTTTGTTACAGGTGGGAAAGAGGACATAGGAGTCAAGCAAACTGGCAGCTTGGATTGGCCTCTGGCTGCTCCCTGTTTGGTGCAGGACTGCAGTGACCAGACAGACCACAGGCAAGGAGCATTTTTTTTTGTGCTCCTTATATTGGTGGCCCCAGCCCATTTTAAGCAGCTGCAGCATGGCTTTGGCCCAATGTGGAGACACATGTCATCTGTATGTTACACCCCTGGATCAGCCTGAAGCTGGTGCTTTTGGCCCGCATGTTTCAGACCTAAGGTATTTTTCAAAATGCCTTGTAGAAAAGGGGAGTTTGGGAGACAAATCTGATAAAAAAAGGATAACCTCTGTTCTGAACTGACCATTTCCATCATAATGAGAAATAAGAATAGGTAGAGTCAATTAAGTGTGCAGACATCAGCAGGAGATGGTGAGATTGGAAGAGCAAAATTCACCTCCTATATCTGTATATCTATGTTTGAAAAAGTTTCTCAAATTTTGAATATACTAAATATTGTCAAACGTAGCATTAGGTGCCTGGTTTTTAAACGACTACTGTAATTCAGGTGTAAGGTTTTCTCCCTTGCAAGGAAAATCTACACTAAAATGAAGAAGTTAATTTTCCTATAATCCCCACCCAACCCTACTCCTATAATGTATTTCAGAACCAAATTTTGTGTCTTCCTATGACATTGGAAACTTCGTCTATTTCTTCTTCCGAGAGAATGCTGTGGAACATGACTGTGGAAAAATAGTATTTTCTCGGGCGGCTCGAGTTTGTAAAAATGACATTGGAGGCAGGTTTTTGCTGGAGGATACCTGGACCACCTTTATGAAAGCTCGTCTGAACTGCTCTCTCCCTGGAGAAATTCCATTTTACTACAATGAATTACAGAGTACGTTCTTCCTGCCAGAACTGGACTTAATCTACGGGATCTTTACCACTAATGTGTATGTAGCCTATGCAGTATTTTTATTTCTAGATTGTTCAAAATAAATGTGAGGAACAGGTCTGGTGCTTGTCCATAGCTCAGAGGAAGCATGTACTACAGAAGAGTGGGCTATCCTAAAAATAGGATTGATACTAAAAACTATACCCAAGTGAATTATGCAGGAAGTGTTGAAATATACTTATTCATTGCTTTTAGAAGGGCAATAAAGTGTAGGAATTTAAACTTCCTAAACCAGAAGGCTTTCCTTGGCACAGCCTCTAATTTATCAGTCATTAAAAGAGAATGGAACAATTACTCTTCATTAAAATATTTATCTCCTCTAATTTTCGCTGCATCGAGGTGGCTGACAAGAATTTATTAATAACCATAATAATGCACTTTTAAAAGAAAATAGTCAGCACACTGCAGCACCAGCATTATAAAGTGTTCAAATCTCTGCTCAGCTGTGGAACCTTGGGGCAAGTCTCATTCTCTCAGCCTCAGAAGAAGGCAATAGCAACCCCCCTCTGAACAAATATTCCCCAGAAAACCTTGTGATAAGGTCTAGGGTCGCCATAAGTCAGAAACAACTTGAAGGCACACAACCACAACAGCAACAATGTAGATGGTAGTTTTTGGATGTGGTCTCTTGATGGAACTGGCGCTTTATAGACTGCCCAAAAGGGCGGCCTGCCGTCGCCCGTGTTTGCTGTGCAAAGGAGCCGCAGCAGACAAACCACGCGGCTCCTCCACACAGCAAAAAGAAGCCACAAAAAGCGGCTTCTTCTCGCAGTGCCATTATGATGCCGCAAAGCACCACTGGCACACTTGAAGCATCATAATGGTACCGAGATGTGCAGATGCTAAGCGTCTGCTACGTCAAAATGGTGGCGCCCATGTAGAATGGACACTGCCATTTTGTACGTGCTCAGCACGTACTAGGTTAGGGGTGTCCGGAAAGGACGCCCATTCTTAACCCATGCTGAGCATGTACTTTTTGGTGGTATAACCCGCCATAGTTATCTCTGGTAGCACAGATTGGGATAGGAACACTTGTTAGCAGAATACATGTGAGATAAACAGTACAAAGAATTTACCCCCTGAAATTAGTTGAAGTAAGCCTCAAAATGATTGTAGATTTATTTTTAATTTTACAGAAAAATATGGAATCTGATGCCCAGCACATGCTTTAACGTGTACTCTCAGAATCATCTGCCTTTCTAAAGACTGTTCAAACAGCAATACAGCTTGGGGTAATACAGCTCTGTGCTATGTGGGCCAGTGGATAGAACCTTCATCTAATATTGTCTAGCATTTATCTTTTTCTCTACTTAAAAGAAAGACCATTCCAATATTTTATTCTATGGATAAAGAAGTTAAAATACTCTGTGTAGCCTCCTTCTCTCTGCACAGCATTATCTTTTATCTTGCTTCAGTGAAACTTTCTTTAATCAATATCCTTAAAACTCCCAATTCAGTCTGCTGTTCTGCTGAGTTTGTTGTACTTATGCTTTTATGACAGTACCAGCTTGCCATTCAGTCCTGTTTTGTAGCCACTTGACGCAGAGCTCTTTTGCATAACTCAATACTGAATCCACTTACCGCTGTACTTTATGTTGTGTCTTCCCTGGAGGTTACAGCCTTTGAATAACCAGTCTACCCAAATGCATTGATGATCTTAAACAAATGTTTGTTTTGTTTAAGAAACAAGCATGCTTGTCATTCAAGAACCATTGGGATAGTGCTGTGTAGTGGCAGTCTGGAGTTTGTAGGCTTGCATTCAAGTAAGCTAAACCTAAACAATGTGTGAATAGCTTCTGTGACAGGCTTAGTTCTCACTATTTGTATAAGTGGTACAGAGAAAATCTCTGGTGCTAAAGGAGTGCTCAGTCTGCTTTAGATTCAGAAGTGTTTCTTAAGGTGTGTACAGATGGCATAAAAGGTCTGTGCCAGGACCACACCACCACCATTTGCCCTGGGACCGTGACAGCCATATGTGCCCTGCCTCTATCTGGGCTGCTGCCATGGTCCTAAACTGGGAGCCAAAAAGGAGCCATATTTCACAAGTTCAATCACTTGAGCTGTACTGATGCTTTAATGAGTAATGGTGGCAGAGGTTTGGACAAGGGAAAGTCTTTGGTCTTGGTGGTAACAATGAGATTTATGGAAGTATTCACATTTGGTGGCAGTGGCAGTTTAGGTACAGCTTCACACATGGTGGAAAAATGGTGGAGTAAGTGATAAACCCCTATAGTGGGCATTAATCCTTTCTCTGCTCCAAATTTCCTTCTTAGCATTTTGCCACTTCTCCGTGCATGGGCCAAAATGTAGGTTTGCAATGAATGTGACCAGAGCTGGAAGATAGCTCAAGGAGCCAGGTTGAAGGGAGCAGTAGCTGGAGAAAGACGGAAGAATGTAAGCAAGCAGCAGCCCATTTTCTCTCCATTTGCTGTGTACAGTGTTACAAGGCCAGAATATAATATGATCAGTACTTATGAAGGGGTAGTGATGTGAACTGTACTGTACTGACTTAGATTGCCAATGAGGAAATCTTCAAATCCTGCCTGAGCTGCAAACCCCTCAGATAAACATAAGGGCTGTACATATAGGGTTGCTATCCCGGGGGACCTCAAAACTGGGAAAAATGTAGGACAAGGCTTAAAATGTAGGACATTTTTTAAAAATTCCCTGGCCACGAAATTAACCAAAAAAAAAGGTCCTACATTTTTAAACCTTCTCCAAGGCCTCGCTGGGCCTGGGAGACAGCCTCTCCCAAGCCCCAGCGAGGCCTTGGAGGACTGGGAGACTCTGTAGGCAAGAGGTACACCATGTTAAGAACTGCATTAAGCAAACTTAGGCTGCTGCACACTACTTTCACTCTCATCACTCCATCCTATGGAATCCTGGGATTTGTAGTTTGTTGTGGTGCCAAGGCTGGGAGAAAAGCCTGGGAGTGTGAATGAGCTTGGCTGTGGGGCTGCTCCGAGAGGAGGAGGAGGAGGAGGAGGCGGAGGGAGGGAGGGAGGGAGGGAGGGAGCCAAGGGAAGTGCCAGGACCATCCGGAGCAGCCTCCTCTCTTCCACTGCAGCCCCCAGGCAATGCCTCCTCTGTGGATTATTCAGGCTCCTTTTGTCAAAAGAGCTCTGGTGCTACAAGAAACTACACTTCCCAGAATCCTATAGCACTGAGCCATGGATGTTTAAGGGGGGAGCCTTTTGCTACCCCAAAGCCCTTCCTATTTACAAGCAAGGCAAAAGCTCTTCCTTTACCAAGCCATTGAAAACCAACCCAAGCGGAGGGCTGATTGCTTCTTTCCCATTGGTCAGCTTCGGGAGAAATTTGCATATTACAAGTAAAGGTGTTTAGGGCCTCAAAAACGATACTGTGATAAAGAATTACAAGAATACTGACGCGGTTTACATTTAAAAGATGAGGCAATTAAACTCCCAGTGAAACATGAACGATCGATGGCCTTTTTTTCTTTTCTCACTGTAACCTGGAAAGTAAGGCTTCCTGAGGGTATATATCCCAAGTGGGCTCACTTGGTATGTAATAGCTCTGAGTGGCAGATGTTTTAAAGAGCTGCTCTCTAGGCTATGCCAGTGCGCCAGGTGGGGAGAGTGGCACACAGCTGCGCGCAGGACGACGGGGAGGAGGCAGGGGAAGCCCGAACCGGGGGCTAGGGGCCAAACCGTACCAGGACCGGGAGGGGCCCCCCAAAAGCGGGTTGGTCACGGGGGCCACCGGGTTATGGCATCCCTATGTACATATGGCTCCTAAGGGGTGGTGGGATGCCACCCTTTTCCTTGCTGGATTGGGGCTGCGGCAACCACATGCTGCCACTCTGATCTGACCTTTCTGTGGTGCAAAAGCAAGCTGCAAAAAGCAGCTCCTTTTTGCACTGTGGAAAGGGTGCCTTAGCCATCGCTGTGACAGCTTTTCTCCGCTTCTTCGGTGCAGTGTGTATAAACACTGTCCTGAAGATGCGGTGTGATGCCGCCTGCCATATGGTTGCTTGGGCAGCATCATGCTGGTGTGAGGACAGAGTTGGGGTGTCTGGTGTGCAGTTGTCACACCCCCACTCTGTCCCCATGCTGGCTCTTTATGCTGGTCTTTTGAAGCCAGTTATTACTATCACAGCCTCTTCCGCAATGAGAAAATAATAGCGACTTTTCCTAAAAGTGTTGCTGTAACCATTACAACAAGTAGTTTGACTACAGAGTACTATATAAGCTTTTCTGTATTAGCTCAGGGATCCTGGGAGTGTTGCTTTAATTCTGAAATGTTTTGAAGAGCTACAGCTTAATACGGGAATGGGCATAATGCAGTGTTTGGAAGTAACCAGTTAAAAATAACTAGTTGCTTGTAATGAATTCATTCCCCACACCTCTTATGAAAGGTCAGCCATCTAATCTTACAACTGTAGCGTAATAAAGGATAACACTACCCATTTTCTGATGTAAATGTAAATTTTTGCTACTTTTCTATTTAAAGTGATGTGGCCTGAATGAATGATGGAGGACAAATATCACACAGCTGATATGCTCCTGTACTGTACTAGCTTCAGGCTGCTGTCTTGCTCTCCATTATGGGTACTGAGTTGATGAATAGATGGATAGCAGGAAAGTGTATTTTGTACCATAGACTAGCAGCTTTTGGCATTCAGATTGCTTTTCTGAAAAGGTAACAATGTTAATTATTTCTGGGGTGGGGGGGGGAACAGAGAAAATAAACAATTAAAAGTAACAGCAATACCTTCTTGTGAAATTGGAATTATAATAGTGACAGTGTTTTTTAATCATAAGCTCTGCTTAGTGCAGATCCTTTATCAGAGACTTCAGGCACTCAGGAGAGAGTGGATGGCAGTTGTCCACTCTTTCTGGCATGTCTAAGGATTCCATCACTCTGTTAGCAGAATGTAGTAGGGCAGGCATGGGTATCTAGTGGAGGCAGGAGTCAATTTGGATTGCATTTTTGGCCAAGTGATTGGAAGCCACAATTAGTTTGAACTCCTGGGCATTTGAGGCTGATTTTCAACAGATCTTTTTGGCATTTAATATGAGTTTTGGAGACCATGGGGTCTTGGGGGATGCTTTAATAATGCTGTTCCAGACAATATTTTTGGCCAATTGTAGGGCATTTTTTCACTCATTTTTTTTTGGGGGGGGGGGGGGGGGGGGTTTGGGGATTCTCAAGGAACTTTAGAGCCACCAAAAAGCCTACATGCAGATGGCAGGCAATACTTGCCTCCTTCTAGACATCCAAAGACATGTTTGTTTTCTTATTTCATCGGCTATAGAAATAAAAGTTGTCATGAGAGTAACAGAGAATGTCCCACACTACTTTGGGTCCCTTGTTTGCCAGTTACAAACAAGACAGAACCACCACCTCTAGCTGCCTTACATAATGAAATAAAGGGCAACAGTTAATGAGACTAACCTTTCAGGGGCCTTTGTTTCACTAGTCTTAATAAGTAACATTGTTATCACTTGTTACTCAGAAAAATGATGTTATTTTTTAACATATAAACTGTAATTTCTGTGTTTTCCGGATGTTGTAGTTTTGTCTATGGATCTGGAAAAGATTATTACACATGAGATGTACATCATTGTATATGGGGATCAGTTTTAGTCACTCTGGCCCGATACAGACGGGCCCTTTGCAGCACGCCCATGATGTGCTAGGCTTGCTTGTGGACAGGGCGTGCACACGCCTCGCAACCCTAGCACGTCATGGGCGCACTGCAGCTGCGCGGCACCATCCAGATGGTGTGCACAGCTATGACGTGCTAGCAGTGCAGCATCCAAACAGGGCTGCGCTGCTGGCACGTCATCGCGTCGTCGCTGGCGCTTTGGCATGGCACAAGTGCTCTGCACAAAAGGAACCACTTCCATGCAGTCCTTTCTTGCTGCGCAGCAGCGCCATGCAATTTGGTTGCTATGGCGCTGCTGCAGAGCGAGGAGAGGCGCCTCCCCAGAGCCTCTTTTTGGCGCCTCTGTAGTGAGATGTAAAGCATGGTTTTCAAACTTTGGGCCTACAAGTGTTTTGGACTTTTGTTCCCAGAACCTTTTGGTCTGGACCAAGCAGACAGAATTCTGGGAGCTGAACTCCAAAACAATTGGAGGCCTAAAGCTTAGGAACCACTGGTGTAAAGAATGATAAGTACAAGGGAGAAAAATTGCATTTTGTAAACTGTCTGCTTTAAAGAATATATTTACTTCATCTTCTGTTTGTTTATGTGTTTGTGTTTGTGTTTTTTTAAGGAACAGCATAGCAGTTTCAGCTGTTTGTGTATTCAACATGACTGCAATAGCACAAGTCTTCAGCGGACCATTCAAGTACCAGGAGAACTCTCGCTCTGCCTGGCTGCCTTATCCCAACCCAAACCCTAATTTTCAGGTACCTAAAATGATCTTAAAACTGGTGATGACATGATGTGTAGAGTATGATGATTGTCTCCTTTCCTATGCCATCCTACTTCCACCTGATGTAGGTAAGATCCAGAATGCCCAGCTTCAGAGGAACCTGTAAACTGCTGTGTAAATGTGGGTCTAGAGTTATGAGTTGTATGTAGCAGTTGACCTTTGCTTTGAGTAATTTTGGCCATATCTTGCCTTGGGCATTGGGGAGTATGACTTAAGGAGGCAAAACTGGAGCATCCAAAATGGCTGCTTCAACAATTTTAGGTGACATTCTTTTAGAGTAAGTATTACCATTGGCCAGAATCCACTGTTTCCATCAGTGAAATCATGAGAGGGTTAAGAAAGAGATGGCAGCTTAAAGTGTACATATGTATATGTGTATTTGCTCATAGCTGAAACATAATTTTACACCCATCTGAATGAAAATGGAACCAGGGGCCAAAACAGATGGGCCTAAAGCGCTGCCTTTGGGCCAATGCAGGGGGGTGGTGTTCAGATAATGCACACCCCTGGATTGGTCCAAAGCTGTGCTGTGGCCACCTAAAGTGACCCAAACCCGGCTGCAAAAGGAGCACAAAAAGTGTTCTTTGCTGTCAGTTCTTTGTGGACTGTGGCAGTGACAGTGGCAGGCCACGGGACACCATGGTCCAACGCCACTCAGAGCATGCTTGCAGCTGGAGCGGCCAGTAGCCACTCCAAGCCACCAGTCTGCTTGAGACCCAGGTTACCTTTCTCCTGAACAGTCTGCAGAATGAAGCACAACAGTAATTCAAGGCAACCTGCCTGTTCTCTACACCCTAACAAGTTAGAACTTAGCAAGGAATTTATTGTTATGGTCCAAGCTTTTGTTTGAAGAGGTCTTGCCCAGGCAAGCCACCATGGAAGGGGGAAAGACCCTATAAGAGTATGTGCCTAATCTTGAAAATGCTGGTAGCAGAATCTGATGACATTCTTTAAGATCATTTGTCTTCATTTTTGGGAGATGCATGTATAGAATTGCTTTAAGAGGTCTCTTTTTAGGGTGGATATTTTGCGGCTGAAGGCTGTTGATCTTGTGATTTTGGAAGCTATAATTGAAAAAGTAATGTTTTCAAGCTCTGACATATAGCTAGCAAAACATCTTTTCTTTCTTTGTTTCATCTTTTCATGCATATACATTGCAGTAGCACTTATACTCATTAGACTGACTACCTGCAGAGGAAGTGCAGTTGACTTGCTAATGTGAAATGCTATTTCTCTCTGGAGCTCATCGTACAGCAGGATGATCAGTCATCATTACACAAATTTATGTGAGATCTAGCCGGAGTTTGGGATCTGGGAGTACAATATATGTCTCATATCAATCTTTATAGTGTTACTTCATGCATTTTCAGTGTGGCACCATGGACCAAGGCCTGTATCTGAACCTGACAGAAAGGAATCTCCAAGATGCCCAGAAGTTTATTTTGATGCATGAAGTGATACAGCCTATCACACCAGTTCCATACTTCATGGAGGACAACAGCCGTTTTTCCCATGTGGTAGTGGATGTGGTACAAGGCAAAGACATGCTTTTCCATATCATCTATTTGGCCACAGGTAAATTCTTCTGGAAATTATGTGCCCAATGTGTGTATAAGAGAGAAAGAAGATCCTTTTGTGTTGGTGGATGTGTGGCTCATTATATTTGGCTAAGGGTTCTCTGAAGCTTCCTTACTGTCTAGCCTTGGATAAGCTACTTTGAAGGAGGTATTAAGGAGAGGGAAGAAGGACTCAGGGTTAAAAAGGACAGGAGATGTAAAATATGGGCATATACAGGCAGATATGCAACTTAACTATGGTTCTAGCTCTGTATTAGAGCCACTGGGGAATGTTATTTCCTCTATCACTCACTTAAATGTCTGAATACATCTCAGGGATATTTGATAGGCAAGCATAATAAACAGTTGAAGATATAGATGAAAGGTATGTGTGGCCTACAGAGAGGGAAGTAGAGAATATATGAATCTTCTGGAACAGACTTCTGTAGCTCTTTCCTAGTACATTTTAGTTCTTTAAGGGTTCAAATGATCTCATCTGTAGGAAACTCCCAGGCCTTCAACTGACTTCGGAGAGGCAGCTGAAGTCCCAGAAGGGCAGGAAAAAGAAGTCTCATCCTGCAAGTCCCATCCCTAGGAAGTCCCTGAGTAACACTCAGTGCCAGAATGCCTTTTAGTTTGGGCACTCAGTCCCTAAAAGGTTCACTATCACCGATCTACACACTATACTTCTATTGATGCAGCCTAGAATCGCATTGGCCCTTTTAGCTGCTGCATCACACTGTTGACTCATTTTCAACTAGTGGTCTACTAGGACTCCTAGATCCCTTTCACACATAGTCTTGTTAAACCAGGTGCCTCCCATCCTATGCATTTCACTTTTCTGCGCTAGGTCCAGTACCTTAGATTTCTCTGTGTTGAAATTCATTCTGTGATAAGCGACCTGTTAACATGCCCATCTCTCGCATTTCGAAAATTTTTACTAACCAATCTTCCAAGGTTGACTTTTCCAACACCGTGCTATTACGATTCTTGCCGCGGTTACTAAATAAAGCAGAATTCTTTCGTATTTTCTCTTGACTTGGAAATTAATCTTATCTAACATGTTTAGCAGATATATCTCTGGACTCATTTCAAATTTGATTTTCAACATATGCCCTATTTCTGTATGTATACTCTTCAAATACAACTTTAATTTTGGACATCTCCACCAAACATGGAACCAAGTTCCCACTATTTTGTTACATTTCCAACATAAACCGGGTCCTGTTTTGTAAAATTTTGCTATTTTACTGGGTGTTAGGTGCCATCTGTGTTCCATTTTCCAAAAGTTTTCACGAAGATTTTGTGATTTTGTGAATTTCCTTGTTTTTTCTCTATTTCCAGCTGTCCATTTCAATAATATGTCCAAAATCCGAGGCCCATTTGGTCATCGTATCCATGATGGGTTCTTTTTCTTGTTCCAAATTCCTGAGAAAACTATGTAATTTTGCAATTTTTCCCCTTTACTTCTGACAAGATCTTTGAAAATTCTAATTCAAATTTATTTTCCTCAAAATCTTGGTTTTTTCTGGTCCATCTTAAATCTCTCTTTAAGCTGTAGGTAGGAATTCTTTCATTCAAGTTGTTGATAAAGATGTTGAATAATAATACTAGGCCCAGAACCCTGTGCACCCCACTGGTCAGTTCTCTCCAAGATGAAGAGGAGCCATTGCTGAGCACCTTTTGGATTTGTCTGGTCAACCAATTACAAATCCATTTAATACTTGCATTGCCTAGCCCACATTTTACTAGCTTGTTTGCAAAAATGTCATGGTGAACCTTGTCAAAGGCTACATGCTTATGCTGTCCACCTTTTCTACTGCATAGTTCAACCTAAAGTGCTGTGGGTAGAATTCTGCTTTTGCAATGGCGTTTTCCCAGTCAGTCATGCATCCCCAAAACCACTGTGGGCTGGAAGACCTCCCAGAATGATGCAGTTCACAGAGTGCTTTGGGGTCCTAATAGGGAATCAGCAATTACCATTCTAGCACTTCTTTTTACGTAAGTGTGCTCTTTGAATTCCAGCTAATATTTCCCCTGTCTCTTTGTGTGGGAAATGGGTAGAGAACCAACACACATACACACACACACACACACACACAGAGAGAGAGAGAGAGAGAGAGAGAGAGAGAGAGAGAATTTCCTCTGATTCTTCCATTCAGCTCCCTACTTCACCCACCGCCTCTCTTGGTAGCTTTATTATTATTAACCTTTATTTATGAAGCGCTGTAAATTTACACAGCGCTGTACATGCAATCTTTTTAGTTAGACTTTATTGGATTTCTTAAGAAATTCACAGTGAACAGTATGAATTTGAATTTTGTGATATGCATTATAACAAAAGGAATAACAACTTCATGGCATTATTTGTGACAAGAAAATGTAGATCAAGAAGTTCCCCTGCCCCCAAATTTTACATGAATATCTCTGCACTGAGAGAGTGCCATAAGAATAATTCTTTTGTTTTTGCTCATTTATTTTTCATTTTTGAAGTGTCTGATTGAAAACAATAGCATGGTACTTTATTTGATTCATTTGTTTGCTCATTTCCCATTTCAAATCCTGCTTTATGGTTTATGCAGCCCCCTCCCAAGACACCTAATCAGATGATGAAAATATGATGATTTAAAACACACATCCAGTATTTCATAAGACAGCATTCATTATAAAATGATGAGTTCATAACTATAGAGACATCACACTTTGTGTGCATACATAAACTAGGACACTTAAAAATATAATCTTCTATATGGGTTATGGTTTTGTTGTATCGATCCATATTTTACCCTGCCAAGTTCTTTACTTCCTTCAGTATAACACTGCAGAGGATTTATTTTCCTTGCTGCCTTTCAGGAGTAATGAATTCAGTACTCGAGCCATTAGATTGCACATATTTTGCACAAAAATGTATATAGTAGGAGTAAGAAAGAACCTAAGGAAGAAGATGTATAAGGAATAAAGTATGAAATAGATAAATGTGAAGTCAGAAAGAACTCGGCTGATCATTGTTTGTTCTTTCAGTTTTGAAAGATTCTGAAATGCAAATAATGGTACAGACCTTTACTTTTGCCCATTTCAGTGTATATCTAGTAGCAGTGTACTGCATAGTGAATATTTATTTGGAAAAGTATATTTCTAGCAGCTGCTTTTTCTGAGGCAAGGTTATAATTATATGAAATTCTTTCAATTGGCTGCTGTTAATTATAGACAGACTCAACCATATTCTGTATTTGTATCACAACAATGAATGTTGTCCAGTCTCTTCCATAGTATAATGGGATAGGGCTGTTTGTTTGTTTAGAAATGACACTGTTTTCAGTAACCAATGACTAGAAACACACTGGGATATTGTTTACATTATGGATTATGGGTGGGCCACACACAGGGCTATGTGAAGTACTGGGTGGTGTGTTGGCAACTGAATACACACAAACACACATGCGAATACAAGTATGAAGAGGAAGGGCTATAACCTTACTCCCATTTTAGCAGTCCAGCTTTAATCTCACTATTGTTCTGTTGTTATATTTGACAAAGACTGCTTGGGTTAGGAAAAGGCTTCAAATTCATCCCTGTCCCAGGAGCCAGTTTTAAACCATCCTCACCCTGCTGATCCCAGTAGGAATCACTGCTTCCCCACTACTAATCATAGCGTTGTTACTTCCATGCCAGGAAGCAGCAGTTCTGGTGGGTTTGTCGAAGAAAACTTTGCCAGATGGTATTCTTACAACACTATCACCTTTGGTGGTAGGAAAACAAAGGCACCGACTGCTCTGGAACACTGAAGAAAGTGGAAGCTAAAGCCTCTGTCACCTCAAAAATCCCAGTTGGGATCTCAATTCTGGTTCTGATGCTGGTGGCACTGAACCATTTTTCAATCATGTGGGGATTGTGTGGGCCAGTAGCATTCCTAGCGGGGTGCGGGGGGTGCGGACTGCACCAGGTGACACTCTAAGAGGAGATGACACCACTGCCCTTCAGACATCCAAGGAATGTAGGGAAGGGTAGGTCAGTGGGTGAAGAAGGCACTCTCTCTCTCTCTGCAATCACTTTAGTGAGCAAGGAGAGATGGAGAGGAGAAAGCAGATGCATGGAAATTTGACTTCCAATAGACGGGCTTGTAGGACAACCTGGACTGCCAGAAGAAGAAGAGCCCTTGCATGGCCAGGATAAGTAGGGGTGTGTGTGTGGGGTGTGAGTGACATGGAGAGATGGCACACACCTCAAGGATCAATCCTCTGTTGGAGGGAAGGGATGGGAAGGGGGGGGGCGCAGAGGCCAACGATGCAGAGTAAAAGAAGAAAAAAATTGCAAAGGCACAATGGAGGCAAAACCCAGCCCTTCAAGAGCAGCTGCTGAAGCCCTTCCCTGCCTCTTTTTGGCCACTTTCTTTTCTTCCCAAAAATACAAACTGAGATGAGGAAGTGAGAGAGTGAATGGAGGGTGGACTCTGGCAATAAATAGGGATCAATTACCCATTCTTTCCTGGTTTGGGGAGGGGGGCTGGAGAATAGAGGCTTGTTTTATTTTGTTTGCTCCCCCTGCCCATCCTTATCTCTGCTCTTTGGGACTTTCAAGGGAATTTTGTGAGAAGTAACACATGGATTTTAAGCCTGTTTTTGCTCCTGCCCACCACTTATCAGCCGTTCTGCCCAAAGGTTTGCCGGTGATTTATGATGGGAGGTGAAGGAGGCAGTGCTAGCAGAGAGCCAACAAGCCTGGGAGTGAGAGAGATGGGGAGATAGAGAGATAGGGAAGGAGGGTGAATTTCATCAGAGCTGCTTGCTTTTATCAGGGTTTTTTTAATATTGTAAACTGCTCATTTTTTTAAAGGCTTGCTTGAAATGTTTCATTTTAACTCATTTTTGATATCCTAAAGAGCTGAGGAAATACAGAATACAGAGACTTTAAGAGCATCACCTTTTGGAGAAAAGTGTAGTTTAGTTTTAAGGAGAGCCCCAGAGTCCCTCTCCCTTGCACAAGCACTGGTTCCCTGTTTCCTTTGCTGCCTCTGGAGCAAATCTTCCTCTGGCCCTTTCTTTTGAAGGCTGCATACATGCTGGAAGAGAAGGCCTGGGAAGGGGCAAGGCAGGCACATTGGTCAGTACCTCAGGTTTGTCCTCCCTACTTGCCATTCTGGAGCAAAGGCAAGGATAGTTTCATTTTCTTTAAAAGTGTCTGAAATTCCTACTACTTATCTTGGGCTCCTGATTTCAAGTAAATGGCTTCACAGATCCATTGACAGATTCCCCACCCCCCAACCTTGAAGAGTGAGTAACAAAAATACCTGCATAGACATCTTAACTTAAAACTTGAATTCAAGTTTTTAAAAAATTTATTCTTCTAATTTTTTATTTAAAAATATCACATCATACCAAATTTTCACTTCAACCACATGAAACGTGAAACTAAATGTAAATACATTTAGGCTGTGTATATGGTATTGTAATTTAAAGACACAATTTTAATTTTTCTAGTTGCTCATGTCACAACAGTTGCTTATGTCACAACTATAGTCCAGTGATAGATGGGAATTATTAGTACAAAAAATTACTAAGGATTCTGTATGATATGGTATGGGAGGAGGTCAAAGGGGTGTGTGTGACACTATGAGTTACCACACCGGGTGACACCAATTCTAGGGATGCCATTGGTGTGGGCCATACAGGAGCAGCCAAGATCTGCATCTGGCCTGCTTCCCCTGATTTGCATGTGGATGCTCACCCTGAGATTTGTTACTTGAATTCCTTACAAGAATTCTTACTTAAAGATTTTATTTGGTCATTGACCAACAATATAGTAACAGAATGCAATTGCAGCAATACAAAACAGAGTGTAATTGTATTATTGTACTGCTACATATTAATAAAAACATTAAAAACAGAATAAGGATAAAAATATAATGTGTATACATGCGGCTAAGCAGCGAAAGTTGAGTAGCACAATATGTTTCTAGCTCCGATAATTTCCAGATTTTGGCCTGTGTGAGTGACACTTTCTATTGGCCTTCGAGGTTTTATCTCGTCATGGGAGGGCGTATTTTACATATGATGTAGCAAAATTTGCCACTGTATATACAATACTAGGCGACTGGCTGTTCAGAGATTACAAACAAGTACAGTGTCTGAGCTTCCTGGGAATTTTCCAAAAGTGGGGTAATCAGTTGAAACCGGACTCTTTGAAGAATAGGCAATACAGGAAAGTATGTTCAAGGTTTCAATATCACAGTTATTGCAAGGGCAAAGCCGTGCTTTGAAAGGAGTTTCTGTATCTTCCTTCTAAAACCCTGAAGGGAGGGCATTAAAGCGGGCTAAAGAGAAAGCTCTCTAAATTTAGGTATTCTTACAAGAATTCATCTAAATAATTATAAGTATCCAGTCATGCGTCATTGACCATAGTAATGAAGATGAACGACGACAATAATCTCAATAATGTTACCACAAATTTGTACCACGAATGCTGACACAAAACGTATTTCTACTAGAAGACTATGTTAGTAACATGAAACTTCCTAACGTTACTTGGACTGTCGATAATACAGTGGTAAAAGCAGAAATTGACTTCTGAGACCTCAGCAAGAATTGTCTTCAGATGTGACAAACTGATTTTAGGTGAAACGATACTGGTTCCAAACTGTTATTTCCTATGCAGTCCATTCTCTATGGTCTAAGTCAATTGCAGTCCCAACTAGAGTAGTTACTGAATAATAATTCTATATTTATGTGACCAATTGATTCAGTAGGGTTGCTTTAGTTGGGATAGCAGTTGGATTAGGCCTTTATGGACACAATAATGTGGACACTGTGAAGGTTACCTCTACCTTTAAGTTCTTGTACCTATTTAATTTCACATGCAAGTCTGGATAGCTAGGATAGGGTTTTTGTCTGTGTAGCCTTAGGACAGAAGTAGAAATGAGCCTTTGAGCTGAAAATGATGGAAAGACTAATAAACAGTGATTATTCATGTTTGTCTCATCTTCTGTCTTTCTTCTTTGCCAGTTTCATCACAAACAGTCAAATTTAGTATAATGTGGGATTTAAAAATAAAGAAATGGAGCACAAGATTTTCTGCAGAGAGCAAAATGTGTATTATCCCAGTTTACTTGCATCTGTAAATAATACCGTACTCTTGAAATTGTTGTAGATGCAGAGGGATATGTTACTGCATTTTAATTAACTGTTAGTAAAATTATACTCTATCTGTGTCTCCCTGTCCTTTGTCTCACCACACAAAATGTTTGTATGTCTGTGATCACTGGAGCCATACTTGGCCCCTGCGGGTTTTTAGTAAATTGAAAAATTGTCCTGAGATTGGAAAAAGTGTACATTCAGTACACAGTGAAAAAATGGATCATACACCTGGTTCATCTGTCCTATATGTCTTCTCCTAAATTAGTCCCAGCTCATATCATCTTGCAGCTTTGCATATTAGTTTAGTAAAATGATAATATTATAGTAAAATTGTGATTTTTAACTATTAGAAATTGCAGCACTCAAAATAATGCCTTAGGTGCATAGAATATAATAATAATTAATAATTTGTATTTATATACCGCTATTCCAAAGATCATAGCGGTGAACAGCAAGTAAGCTAATTAGCAAGTAAGCTATTTGCCCCCAACAGTCTGGGTACTCATTTTAGCGACCTCGGAAGGATGCAAGCCTGAGTCAAGCTTGGGCCCTTTGCAGTCTGGAACTCGCAACCTTGTGGTTTGAGTGAATGCTGCGACAGGCATGAACCATATAAATTCTCCACATGCACACTCCCATACACTAGAAAAAGTGGTCTGTTGACTATGGCTGGTATCCAAAGAATCAACACAACTAGTTCTTCACACTCCAGAGGCTTTGACCATTGTGTTCTCACACAGCAGCCTGCCCTCTCTGACACATAGAAGTCACATTTTAAGAGCAGGAGGAAGGGAGTGGGTGGCATCGGCTTTTTCAAAGGGGGAAAAGTCAGAAGTCTCAGAGGACATGCTCAAGCTGAGAAGTCACTCAATGAGGGAAATGTGAAAAAAGAGCGTTAAAAGCCACTATACATCTGCACCCCAACTCACCATCTTAATCCATCTTAATAGCAGGATGGAAATCAAACTGTAACCTGTGTGGTGTTGGCTTGGTATGCCTCAGTACGACAATTGGATTGAAAGGGACCTGAGAATTTTTCTCGCTGGTTCCTACTCCTTTGCTTTCCTCCCAATAGAAGGAAACAAGGCAACTGATTGTTGTCTATCCTGTGCCAGTATGTGCTCTTCTTTTCTCTCAGGCCAGTCTCCTTCTTTGTTGCCTAACCCTCTTCTGCTTACCCATTGATAGAGCTCCGTGAGGAAACATTTTTAAATGACTCAAGGAAGTGAGTGGACCTGGGTCTTGTTTTTCGATCAGCAGTGCTCTTTCTCCTCCAAGTAGGATGAGCTTCTGTGGTTGAAAATCTGCTGTCTGTCCCTGCCTCTGTGGCTTGGTCATTTAAACATTACTGCAATCCTGCAGGAGCACACATAGAACAGTAGAGTTTCATATGGACTGAGATAATGGGCAAAGGGCATTTTAAAAATACACTGTCTTTGATTGGCAGCACAAGGCTAACAAGCTGCATCGGTCTTACAAAGCCTGTTATTTGTGGGAAGAAGACTTCTTTTAAGGAAGATCTTGATGAGATAGATGTAATCTGAGATCCTCATATTTGATGCTTTTGCCTTACCCTTGCCTCTTTAAAGGGTTCTATGAAGACGTCTTCATCTTCTGGGCTGACGACGTAGTGTCAAACCCCCTCATGCCCACCATGATCTGGATTACCTTTTGGAAGACCATCAGAAACAAAGGCATCTTAGATTCTGTCACATGCTGCCTGATCTGCAGTTTCTTTCCTCAAAACCTTAATAGCATGTACACTAATGTACATATACAGCTGCTTACTCTAACCCAGGTAGCCTGTCCCTTTTCAAATTGGCATGTTGTGAGAGTTGAATTATGCTCACATCATGCTTCCTCGTGGATTCTTTTCTTTTTTGTCAAGGCTTTATTTCTTTCGATCGAAGCACACATTTCCTTAGAGCAATCATTCGGTGTAGACATGCAGCTATGTAAAAGGACAAGTCTAAGAGAGACAGTCAGAGGGACGTGAGAAAATAAAGTAATATCCTATTTGTGTAGTGTAAGCATTTGGACAGGATGACAAGTGATTGTCACAACACTTGGTTTGGGAATTGTACAGCTGACTGTCTCAGAGCTTCACTGGGTTGGAATTAAACCTACATTCTAAACGGCACAAAAGAAATGCAAAGAATTATCATTTAGGATGGTGCTCTCTCATATCTCTGAAGAGTTTGTAAATGAATTTAATTACTGCACAATTTTGACGCCTCTGTGCTTTTAATGGATCACGAGGTTTCATCACTGACAGTAGAGGCAGTGCATCCTTTTCTCCCAGGACCTGAGTGTCATGCTTGTGGCAAGCAAAAGCTGGCAAACTTAGGCCACTACTCTCCATTTGAAAAATGGAGATGAGAAGGGGGAGGGAAAGACATGATTATCAATGCACTTAGCAGCAGGCAGGTATATAAGTCATCCTTTGACCAGGGTGTTCCTCAGTAAGCTCTCCCACCTGCAGCTTTCCCCACTGCTGGGGCTCTGAGATGCGTATTGTTGCACAAGAGGGTGAAACAGCTGGGGGAGATACTGAGGGAAAATGATTGGTGATGAAAGGCTGAAACATCTGTTAATACCCCCTCCCTCCTCATACAATTTCATTTGCTAGATATCCCAGAGAAGAAATTAACTGATATTTCATACACTACTTTCAAAGGGACTATTTTGTGAAATAATGTAGATATGAGTTGAGCTGGTTGCCACAGCAGTACAGAAGCAATGCTGTACTCCTGCCACTTTTCCACAATTGCTATGTCATGACAGCGTAAGAAGACTTATAAGAAGCAATTGTAAGACTCACTCTAGGCTACAGTTTATAATGTGTACAAGTAAAAACCATGAATAATCACAGTAGACAGGGATCTGATGAAGAGATGGGAGCATTGGGGTGGATCCATAGGAAGAAAGGTGTCTCACAGAAAGGCTGTTCCAAGTATGGCATGAGGAAAAAGTACATTCTACTCACAATATTTTGAATCCAGCGAGACTCGCCATCAGTTGTCTGTTTTTCCTCGAGCTATTTTTTGGTTACACCCAAGGTGTCCTGTAACCATGGAAATTTGCAGTGTCCCAGATGTTCAGGCAGTTTCTGAAAAACTTTACATGTGTATGTTTTCTCTTCCCACCAAATCACTTTCCTCTCTTTCTGCTGATTTTTTATAGTGATTTGGGCAATTAGCTGCAATCTTGAAAACCAGTGCCAGATGCACACTATCATTTGCAAGTGATGTAATTGCAAAGTGGTGAAACTGGAAAGCTTTTTCACTTTAAGGGACAACACTGACTGAAGTGGTAAATTTCACATCCATAGTGGAAGAACGGCGGGGACTATGGACATTATCACATTGACAAATAACTTGACTGCCCCCTAACAGGATGCAGCCAGATTGTGGGATGCAGGTGGTATTACTGCATGTAATTTGCCACTGCTGTCACCGGGCAGCTACATCCTGGGTCCCAGCCATGCTTCAAAAGTTGCTTTGAAGCGGAAGCTTTCCGACTTTGAAAATCAGCCTCTGGAGTGCAGCTGGGATCTGGGATGCAGCTGTCTAGTGGCAGCTACAGCAAATTATGTGTGTAACACCACTGCATCCCACAACCTGGTTGCATCCTGTTAGGGAGCAGTGGGTTATTTGTCCTATGTGTAGTTTAACAATTCCCACAAATGTAGATTTGGGTTGTGCTGTGCTTGTAAATATCACTGTTGCAAAGAGCAGACACTTCTGTTGGGAGACATTGCGGTGATGCGGTTACAGTAATGAACACAATAATAAATGCATAGTGTGAAATATTCCCCTTTGAGAAACTCACTCTGCAGCATCTCTTTTGACAAACAATGGAGGACACTTATCAGTTACATTTATAGTACTCTTGATCTTAGCCAAAAGGCCGAGGAAGCGATTCAGTTACATTTATCAGAATATGTAATATAAAGAAAACAATTTTTAGATATTTTTTCTTTATCAAAAATTCATCAGTGATACCATTATTGGCCAACCAAAATACACAATATACTTCTTGCAAGCTTTTGAAGCTCCATGGGTTTCTTAATCAGGCAAAATGTTACAAACCAAGCAGGAGAAAAACAATTGGAGATTTTAGTCAGATGCCTACATGTGGTTTCAGTCCTTAGTAAAGATAGTATGCTGGGAATGATATATTTTGCAGACAGGCTCCTTGTCCTTCAGGCCATGTGGAAATAGGGAGATTTCAAAGTCCATGGAAGTCCATTTGCACCTTAACAGGGACCCCTTTTTGTAATCCAATATGTCTCCATTCCAGTGAGGTCAAGGCTCTGTGTAGGCAGAAAACAATGGATTCCTCAAGAAGTCTCCATGCTTTTGCATCAGGAACATTTTGGTGGTGTGGAGGTAAAACAAGCAAATTCAGTCCAAATTTAAGAAGAAGGAAAAATGTTTTACCTTGGTTGAAGATCCAGTCCACAAGCTACTCTTCAGGTTCCTCTGTTGCAGCTACAATGTGGTACCTCACAATACGAAAACGTGGCAGGGTAGCTGTGTTGGCTATTTAGCAAATCAAAACAAAAATCCATCAGTGTTACTTTTATTGGCCAACCAATACCTTTATCAGTTACATTATGAGAATACATAAATAAAGAAAAAAATCACTAAAAAGTTTGTCATGTAATTTGAAGGGGTATATGATGCTATTTACTTAATTTGGCCTAAATGGCTGATGATTCAACTAATAAAAGCAATAAGAAAAAAGCCCAGCCCGTGTACTTTTACTACTCACCTGCTCTGCTGATATTGCTCCTCGATATTAGACATTTTGTGCTGCTCTTTGTGCTTCCATGGCTGCAGTTGAACTTCCGAGGTATTCCTCAAGAGTCTGCTTCCAGTCCCAGAACTGCTACATAGTTTTCTTGAGAAATATTTAATATCATAATACTATATTTTAGGACTGATTTGTGTAGAGGCACCTCCAAGTCCCTGAGAATTACATAATTATTACAATATTAC
>NC_056525.1:140269287-140302151 GCF_019175285.1 Sceloporus undulatus
ATACCTAAACTTCATTCCTAAATGCCCAACTGAAGTTTTAATTTAAGTTCAGAAATCTGAAGGATTTTTTTGGGGGGGGAGGAGGAGAAATCTTAGTATATTTCTAGCAATGTCTTCAGTTTGCTCTTCCCCCCATAACTATACCCCTGACAGTTCCTGAGTATAGGGGGTTCAAAAGGGTAGGTGACTGTTGGCCTATACAATATATTTATATATGTATACATAGGTATATGCAATTTCTGCTATTTCTCATCTCCACGAGGAGCTGCTATCTTGTCCATACAAAACCAAGGCATCCTGAAATATTTAAATGATGAAAGAGGAAAGCTTATAACAATATGTTATTCTTGAGAAAATTCATTTCCTCTCCAGCTAAATTCAGGTGGATTTTTTTTGAAGGGGGGGGGGGGTCAAGTGTATGGTGTCACTCCTCCTGGTACTCAAAAGTGGAGCTACAATCCTCTGAGCCCTGCTTCCTATAACCAATGGGCCCCAAGGTTTCATACATGGAAAACATATTCAGACATCATGCTAAACCATAGTTTAGTGTGGAGTGAATGAGTCATGATGAGCCTTTGGCTTGCACAATCTTTCCCCATCTATCATAGGAGAGGTAATTTGCTCCCAGGTTAGCTTAATTGCATGTTATGTCATTTGAACTCAACAAATAGTAGTTAGCTTTAACTATGGTTTGTTTAAAACCATACATCTACATCAAATTATGAGCTATTTATGTACGGTATTGCTTTTAAATATTTATATATTGGTACCAGGGTGCTTCACAAAAGTGCAATAAATGCTATTAAAATCCTAATAAAACCACATCCAACTACACCACCCAGCTTCATAAATCTATTTGAACTGTTTGGCAAATCAGTAGGTTTTAGCTAAGCATCCAGAAAGCACATACTGTTGATGCTGGTAATACTTCCAAGGGGAGAATTATTCACAATTAAAATTTGTGCCACAACAGAAAGGACTCTCTTCTTTGTTTTCACATTTTACTGATGGAGAGTCTTTCTTGAAGATCTTAAATGAGAGGCAAGTTTAACTAGGGGAGCATTCAAAGATTCAGACTATAAGAAAAGCAATGTAAATAAGATTTCTCATTAATCAAATGGTTATTGGATAGATTAAATGGCCTGTTTGTGCCTAGGAACCAAAGGTGGTTTGCAGATATGTTAACTCTGGTCTGAATATTAATAGCAAACAAATTGGAACAATCCAGATGGTAACATCTGTGCAAAAATGGGAGAATTCATATTTTGCACAGAGATCTGTATCTGATAATATCATTGTGCTAATGTCATTGTGCTGGCACAAGGCTCATTCTGCTAGGGTTTGCACATTTTTAGATTGAATGCAAGACTGATATCCAATACTGTTTGGTTGTGCAGCCTCTTGCATCTTGGTACAGTTCACCTCAATTTTTATTGCTGTAACCCGCCCGGATTCCTTGTGATTGGGATGGCTATAAATAAACAATTTATTATTATTATATTATAACTATACTGCTGAGGATTTTCACTATGTCAGCATTACATTGGATTTAGGCCAGAGCATTAATTCATAAGATTTCTTTTTACAAGAAAAATTTGGCAGGACCAAATTCTTTTAAAAATGCTATTTTATTTTGGAACAATGGGATAAACTGATTTTTTTTGTGGGTTTTTTGGGCTATGTGGCCATGTTCTAGAAATTTTTTTCTTCCTGACGTTTCGCCAGCATCTGTGGCTAGTATCTTCAGAGAAATTTGTTCAGTACTAGAGAACATGATACTGTGGTATTACAGTATAACTAAGGATGTTTTAAGACATACTATGTAAGGATTGGTGGTTTATACCTAATTTTGTAACTAGTTTTAATTCTCTGGTCTTTTAAATCCCCTTGACAACTATGTTTTATGTAAAATTTTAATAAATAAAAATCATACACAGACATAAACAGTGGTGTCATTGGGAGAGTGCAGGGGTGAGAGCCACATATATACACACACAGTTGGGCCCTCCTTTACCTTCAGTGCAGGAAGGGCGAGCCTTCCACACCAGGTGTCACCATAGGTAGCCATGCACATGCATGCACACACACTCACTCACATGCATGTGTCTGTGTATAAGTTGAGGTATCCTCAACTTATGTACTGCTTTTCCAGGGGGACTGCAATGCTGTCTAGAACAGGATGAACACAGATTTTCCAGGTTCTCAAACATAAGAATCACTTACCTATGGGACCTGTGTCTTGTTGTGATTCTGTTTATTCACCCTTATTTGTAAATCCAGACAGTTGGTTTATCAGATTATTACCAACTAAAGTCTGTGTTAGCACATGCACAACCTCACCTAATTCAGATGTTTCAGTGTACTGTTGCCATTTTACTCCAAATCCCATATTAATCTCACCCAGCGGTTTCATATAGACCAGTGCTACTCAAAGTGCAAGTGGAAGGCTGCAGAAAAAGAAGAAGGCTATGTTACAGATGTATGGATTCAATAAACAAAGCTACAAACTTGAATTTGTAAGACCTGAGCAGTGGCTCAGTCCCACCACCATCAGAAGCATTGTTTGTGGGGACATAAGAGAGAGCCTTCTCAATGGTTTCCCCTAGACTCTGAAGTCTCTCCTCAGGGAGGCCAGAATGGTACCCTCCATGTTGTCCCTCCATTGGCAAGCGTTTAAAATGTTTTTGATGAATGGGCAAGGGGGAGCTGTATTGCTTTAACTGAACTGGTTTTAATAGCTTTTTATCTTTTGAAAACTGCATTTTATTCTTTTAACTCAACAGGTTTAAATAGCTTTAATACTGTGAATAATTTAATTCTCTTTTCACATTTACTTTTTGCATGTGTTTAATTGTATTGTCCTTTCAAATTGTGAGTCATGTTTAGACTCAGTTTTGGGAGAAAAGCAGTATGCAAATAAATGCAAGTAACAATCACAACAGCCCACTGGAGCTCTTGGAGTGCTCTCATTCACAGGGTTGCCCTAGGACGGTTAATGCTGATTTGATGGGAAATAAGAACCAAATCTGGAAGTGATGGTCTGTTGACTGGTACTGGTCTGTGAACTATTGGTTAGTGGCCCATGGCAAGGTTCCAGGAATGAAACAGTTGTAATATGGTACTGGTTCCTGGCACATTAGAAGAAAAAGTTGTTGGTACACCAAATCAGATAGCCTGAGCAGTATTGATATAGAGTCCAGTTAACTGATGTAGACTGCATTTAACAACATTGAAGTTTCAGTTGACACATTAAACTGTGACTAATTGCAATTAAAAACGAAAACCTCCTAATTTTTCTTGATGGCCATGATGGAGAGCATGTGAGAGAATGTGAACCCAATACTTCCTGCAAGTTGTTCTCCTCATACTAAACTATGTTTTAATGAGGCAGCACAACATGGCCAGAGTATTATCGGCCATTGTTGTCACAAAATAAGCCTGAACTGTTGATAGGTGAGTACTTGATATGATGTGATACAAACCTGATTTTTTAATTATTTTTTTTTGGAGCAACTAAAGGCTCTGGAGACCAGCCAGAAACTAGTAATGCAAAATGAAACCATATGGGTTGATGTAATTAAATTTTTGAACTTCAAATTGCAATTGATTAAATGTAGGCTTCCTTTCTCCCTATTGCTCAGATGATGTGATTGCTAAATATATTTCATACTAATTGATTAGGGGCATTGCGACCTTGCACAAATAGAAAGTTTATAACCTGCCAGATTGCCTTCCTTCCCAATAAGAGACATTTGTGCAGATTGGTTTTGTGTATTGAAAAATGTTCTTACTCAGGCCTTTAGTTCTGTGCACAATCCAGCATGACATCCACAGCTTGACTACTCAAGAAGACTAGCATGTGGAAGCACATGAAGTTGCCCTTATATTGTATCCACACACTAGCCCTGTATTGTCTATTCTGGCAGTGACTCCCCAAGTGCCTTCAGTAGATTGTCACCTGTGATACGTTTAGCTGGAAACACTGTGGTTAGAATTTAGGGCCTCTTACTTGCAAAGCAGGTGTACTATCACTTAGGCTGCATCTACATGGCAGAAATAATCAAGTTTGACACTGCTTTAACTTCTATGGTACAATCAGTTTGAAAATTAGTTGTGTAATTTTTCATGTGTAGTTTTCCAGTGCAGGTCTGAGCATGTTTAATTGAAAACAAATGCCATGAAACTTACTGGGGCTGGCTGCTTAGTAAATACAGCACTGATGTCAATAGTCATGTTCAAACACAGTATTAAAACACAGTTCCAAAGAATATTGGAATAAACTGTATTATGGTGCACTGAGTCCATTTGTTTCCATCCAGTTCCTCACACAAGTGGGAGTAGCTAAACTAATCAGAAATTGAAAATGTAACATGTCACCCAAACTAGGATTCCTGGCTTGTCATATAGAGTCAGAAATTGGGGGTTTACAAATGTTGCTTTACACAGTGATTTGGGAGCAAGGAGCCAGACACCCAGATTCAGATGTCATGCTAAACCTTCCATTTTAAATTAGTCTAATCACTAATGGGAGGAGTGGAACAGCAGCATATCCACCACACTGATAACTCATTTACTGCAAGTCAGGATTTTTCAAGGGTTGGAGTCATGCATCTTCTCCAGATGATGTTCAGCTACAAATCCTATCAGCCCTAGTCAACATAGCCATTGGTGAGGAATGGTGAGAGTCCAACAACAATTTGAAGGATGTAGGATTCCCACTCTCACTTGTGCTCTGTAGCGAATGACTGTTGATATCAAAACTAGGGTTTATATTCCCCACTCCACTACCTTTTTTGGTTTTCAGACAAGGAATTTGACTGTGGATGGCCATTTTGGGACTTGGTCAGAGTGGAAGTCTTGCACACATGTGGATGGTTCCGGTGTAGGTTTTTGCCTCTGCAGAACTCGTTCATGTGACAATCCAGTTCCACAGTGTGGAGGGCGGCAATGTGATGGGCCAAGCATAGAGATTGTCAACTGTTCCAGGTAAGTCAAACAGACTTTGAACTATTTTAGAAAGCTTTTGGTGGACTGGGGGTATTGGAATGAGGCCCACTTCACTTGTGGTGGAATCCCTGAGCAGTGTAGACAAACAGAATTGACCAACAATAATATAGCAACCTTCTCTTTAACTCTGCCTAGGGATGCAGAGCCAGAAGATTTTAGAGCCCAACTCTGAGACTTAGGGATGCATCTTGTTGATGTCACAGAGTGTAGTGATGTTATTAGGCATGAGACATTAAGTGTCAGCCACAGTTGCACAGAGCATGTGTATGAAATAATAATAAAAAAATCTAATAAACTCTAAACTACTAAATCTAGCAAACTCTGCTTGAACACCTTTGTAACTTCTGCTTTTAAGAACACAGAAAATGAGAGGGGAAAATAACCAAAATATTGCTCTCACTTTGAGATTCCTCCTTCTTGCCCTGAGGACTGCAAAAGGGAGGTCAGACCGTGAGATCTGGGAACCATATTCCACTTCTGTTCTTTCTTGAATATCCTTTCATAGTAGTTTTTTGGTGCTGTTTGCTACCTCTAGGGGTTGGTTTTTCTTCGATACTTCAGATAAGTGTAATAGAGAAAGCTGTTCCCATTCTCCATATTCCCTGTCTATAACCTCTTCTGTAGGAACAAAATATAGCAGGAGGGCTTGGAGGAGAAAATTGTGAAAAGAGAAAAAATATGGTTTTTGGACAGGACTGAATCCAGCCAAACCAAAAGCACAATTTAACTTATTGTATGCACAGTTGGCCCTCCATAGCTATGGATTCCATGATCCAGGGTTTGAATATATATATATATATTATATATTATATATATATACACACACACACACACACTCCCCCCCCCAAAAAGCAAACCTTTATTTTACCATTTTATATAAGGGCCACTATTTTACTATCCCACTGTATTTAATGGGACTTGAGCAGCCCTAGATTTTGGAATCCATGGAGGGGAGGGTGTCCTGTAACCAAGTCCCAGCAGATACCAAAGGCCCACAGTACTGGACTATAATTTAAGAAATTTTGGTCTAAAAAATTACCCTGTAAACCCATGTTGACTTATCTGCAGGTTAACACTGGTTTCTTTCTTTCATTTATTCTTTCTCAAAGTAGGGTAATCTTGCACTTCCATATAGCAAGCTACCTTTTGGTTGGTTGTGATTATAAACACCCAAAACTAAATGTATAAAGCCAATTTAAAAACTCAGTTCCATTTCTATTAGCACTTTTTGAAATATGATGCTCCGAGATTAGTGCCAGTGTTACTTAGTAGCAGATGGTGTATATCAGATCCTTCTAGCAAAAGAGGGCAATGTGTATAACATTGCCTAGTAGGTTTTTTAAATCTACTGGTATGGGTGGTTTTTAAGTGGTTGGATATGAAGGTTGCTTAACCCACCCATTTATCTATTTTCTGTTTCATTCTATATTTTCCCCCAACCGCTCTTTTTCCTGTCCTCTCTTCACTGCAGGAGTGAAATGCATGGTTTATAAATGGCTTCCAAGAACTGAATTTGGGTCTTTGTTTCCTCCTGTTATTTGTTTACAGAAATGGAGGCTGGACTCCCTGGACATTGTGGTCTCCCTGCAGCACCTCCTGTGGAATAGGCTTTCAAGTCCGCCAACGTTCCTGTAGTAACCCCAGCCCTCGACATGGAGGCCGTGTCTGTGTGGGACAGAACCGTGAAGAAAGGTAAGGTTCTTCCCCACATCATTAGTTTCCCCCTTATATATTGATTGTTGTCCCTTGTATTACCCCTCATTTTTGAAATCCCTTTTATCATTCTCAAGTGCCCAATATCTTGGCTTGTAGCTTTATTGCTGTTACCAAGGAAATGAAAATTCAGTTGCATTTCCAAGTTTCATTCAGTTGCATTTTAGGTTTCCTAAAATCAGGTTTGCCAGGAGGCTCCCCCCCCCCCCGAAGTACTGACGCTAGTGTGCTTCAGCTACCGTGTGGCTGGATGTAAAATTTGTAGTCCTGGGTATTTGGTCATAACATTGGGTGTTTTCCAAGATGTAGCTGTTCTTTAAACTAGTCTTCCCCAACCTTCTAAATGTTTGGGGATACAATTCCCATCAGCCCTGACTGGCAGGGCCAATGGTCAAGGATTATGTTGTAGTTTAAAATCACCTTGAAGGTACCAAGTTAGAGAAGCATTCTGAACACCCTTAAAGCCCAGATAATGTTTGCAAAGAGCTGTCTGTTGGTCTGTCTAAACCCATTGGCCATGGTTCCTTCACAGTTTGCACCATGGATACAAATAAGCCAGTGTGATGATGGCAGGTTGTGCTCCCCTACTGGGTTGTGAGGGTTCCAGTGGATTTGGTGTGTATTGAACTTCCCAGAAGTAAAAAGCTGCCATTTTGCTCTGCTTTGCACTGGTTTAACTTCGTGTTATTTCACTTTGGGGGTCATTATGTGCGATAAACTTCCCACATTTGCTGTTTTTTAAAAAAAAATTGAATCTAGTTTAAATCCTGTTTTTCATCGGCATCTCCCTAGTGTGATAAGCTTCTTAATGTTGAGTGAGAGAGCATGTTGGGTGGCTCTGACTCTTCCATCAACAGCATCAGCTTTCCTCCCCCAAAATTACCCCAAGGGAACCCAGCCTGTAGAATGGAATCCTCCTGCCCCTGATTTATAGTGTTATCATCCTCAGGCTTTCTGGATAGAGCAGAATACCAATTTAAATAATTTACATAGATATTCATGAGTTTGACATTGAAATGTCATATCCTGCCTCATTTACAGGCCAGACCTGTAACTCTGTGGTCAATCTTGTGTTCAGCATACAAAAGGTATCAGGTCCAGTCTCTAGCATCTCTTGCTAGATGGACCTTTGCTAGGAAATGCCGGGGGGGGTCGTCATCTTTGCACTCTGAGTTGGAGAGGAAAGCATTATGTGATTCTTTGAGTCTGACATTATTTATGATTATAGCTGGCCTGGTAGTTCAGTTGCATAAAATAGTCAACCTTAACATGTTATTTTATATCATATTCTTAGTCTGTCTGAAGGAACAATCCACAACTGGTGAGTTGGGCTTGACAGACCGCCCTGAAAGGGCAGGCTGGATCCGCCCATTTTTCCTCCTGAGCGACGCTGCAGCAGCCGAACTGCACAGCCTCCCTCCGCAGCAAAAAGAACCTGCTGAAAGTGGGTTCTTTTTGCTGTGTGCGACAGGTGTCATGTGCGCCATTGGTGCACTGTTGCACATTGATGATGTAAGCATGACGCTACAACGTGCAGATGCTGTGCCGTCATCATGGCGGGCCCCATGTAGACAGGAGGCCGTCATGATGGCACCACTACCGGGCACTAAGGCTCGGGACCATGTGGTCGCTCCGCAATCCTGAGCCTTAAAATCGGCCGCAGGCTGCCGCTTTCTGGCAGTCTGTACTGGGCCTTAGTCTCTTGCATCAGCTCCCAAAGTTCTAAATCTGTTTCATCCATTGTTTCCTCTCTCTCTCCTTCTTCAGTTTTTATTTTCCTGCCCTGCCAACTGGCCAAACATTTATATCTCTTTTCCTCAAACTTAAAAACCTTCAATAGAAATTACTTGCTAAATAGGCAAAATAGAAGGGGAAAGGTTATCAAATGGTGACTGAGCTAGTAAGGTAAAAGCAAAAACAACTAGAAAGGGACAGAGACAAACAGAAGTCCCACTTGCCTTCTGAGAAAAAGAAATGGCAAGCGGAGGATGAAAAGGCTTCCTCAAGACTACAGGCATACAGGTCTTAGAGGGTGAGAAAAATAATCAGAACATAAGTTCAATTGGTCATTGAGCAGCGTGTCTCTGAACCAGGGTCAGAAACAATATGAAAGAAAATATTTCTATCACCCCAGGAGCAAGTGGTTAGAGAAATGTGGAAGCCTAAAAAAGATAAAATAAAAAACTAATATTAAGTTTAAAGTCATACCCGAAAAGTCTTTTCAAGGAGGAAAGAGGTACGCTGATATTGCAAGCACAATCATGGCTCCCAGGTGCCATCTTGAATCTACAGATTGTGATCAAAAGAGAAGCGCAGAAGCTAGGAGAGCTGCGCCTCAGTCAGAAAAGATGGAGATGAACGCAATGACTGGTACTCAGAGCAAGTTCAACAAAGCAAATACAGCATGGCATAGAGGGGGGAAATGACCTTTTAAACACAGGCTGGGAAATGAGACCCAAAATCAATTTAAATGGTACCTTTATATTTGTTGGCTGGGAATCCTTCCCAGGTGCAGGAATATATATATAGTCCATTTCAGCGAACCTAGGGCAACAGCACAGCTTCTTTAATTGCATATACCTGCAATCAGAAATACAGTGAGAGATTCAGTGAATGCAATAGTGCAAGCAAGACTCCAGTCATCTTTTAATGGTAAAAACTTTTTAAGTACAATGAGTTTAATTAATTTAAACACTTTAAGTAATTTAAGTAATTTAATGAGTGTAATTCAATCAATTACCTTAATCAGCTTGATTCAACAAATCTATTATTTAATATAAATGAAAGTAGAATGGGAATGAATTCATTCAGATAGTTCCTTAGGCAAGGTTCCATACAAGAGCTTTACAACTTTTCCTAAGACCTCACCAAAGCTCCTTAATAAAAAAAGCTAAATTACGATCTGACTTTATCATTCCAAGTGAGGAAAGATTTAAAATGGTGGAGCAAAAACAAGGCATTGGATAATGACATCATTCCACAAGGGAAAATGACAGTAATAACAGGTATAATAAGCCTTTGTGGCTGGGGAGTTCATTGCAGTGACCAATCTGTATAGCAAGAGTGGACAGAATCAGAAAGGACACTCAGTATCAATTTTCTGGAAATTAGGGCAGCCAGGTTTGTATTAGTAGGTTTCATGTTCAGAATAGGGCCCTGGTGGCGCAGTGGTTAAATGCCTGTACTGCAACCACTCACTCACAAGCCATAAGGTTGCGAGTTCAATACCAGCAAAAGGGTTCAAGCTCGACTCAGGCTTGCATCCTTCCCAGGTTGTTAAAATGAGTACCCAGATTGTTGGGGGCAATTAGCTTACACTTTGTAAAACCGCTTAGGGAGTGCTTAAGTGTGGTATAGAAATGTACTCGCTATTGCTATTGCTATATGCATGTGCATTATATCAGTGAAGCATATTTGTCCAACTAAACAGGATTCTGCTCTCAGTAGCTGATAAAGAAATCAAACAGAATTCTGAATTGAGCCAAGAAACTGCTAAAATACTATCAGGAGTTTATCTAAAAGGGACAGGTTATCTAAAAAAATCTTGAGAGCAGATCTTTAATGCCAGTATAGAATATCACCAGCAGAATGGAATTTCAACTGGTTTATTGTTTCCTGCCACAGACGGCAAAGTTATTACTTCAGGGTTCAATACTCCATCCCAATGTAGAATGGTTAAAATTAACTGCTTGCAGATTGAGTGGAGAAACTTGATTCAACAGGGATATTCATAATCAGTAACTAGTATGATTTTGCTTTCCAGAAGACAATCTATTCAACACATATATGAGACTACTGTACCTGGAAAGCTTTCCAAGGGTGGTCAGAGAATTCACTACTGCATGTATACATGAAAGTGAATGAGGTCCTGGCATTTTTACAAACTGGACTAGCAAAAGGCCTGAGACTAAAAAAACAGGTAGTAGCTCTGTCAACAATACTTTCCAGTGAAGAGAAGTTGCTCTTGGCTCACCCTCAGGTAAAAACGTTTCTCAGAGGTGCAACTTTGCAAGTACCAGCTATGGTTCACATGTTTCCAATATGGGATCTGAACCTTGTTGAATATTTAGACAAAATCACCATTTGCATCACTTAAAGAGACTTCATTACGATTATTATCTTCCAAAGTTATATTTCTGGTAGCAATAACATCAGGTTTTTTTTTAAAGAGTTAACACCATTATCAATCAATCCTAGTTTCTGTAGGATTGAAAAAGAAATGTTTTCATAAACTATTAAGCCATCTTTCATCCCTAAGTCTTTGTTAGTGACAGCTGGGAGTCAATCCCTAGAATTGCCCACTTTCTATCCAAACCCTGTACAACTTTGAGAGAGAAAATGGTATTCTTTAGATGTAAGAAGAGCAGTGAAGGTATACATGCAAAGAACAAAAGAACTGGGGAGGCTTTGTTTGTTTCCTTTCACCCAAGGACATTGGATCACAAAGCTACAAAATTAATGTTATCCAGGTGGATAAAAGATGGCCTTTATTTATGTTACAACTATGCTAACCCACCAAGACCTCAGCATGTCTTGGGGCATTCTACAAGATCTATGGCCATGTTTGTGAGGCACTATACGGTTGATAAGTTCAAATCAGGACAAGTTGCATTTGGCAGAAATGTTCTGTAAGCAGCACAGCAAAACGATAGCATCCAGTCCCACCCTTGAGATGGAAGCTTGAGTATATCTCACTAATTGCATATTGCTCTTTTAGCCAGTCTGAGAATAATCATTCTAGGAAGACTGAAGGAGCAATCCACCTCTGGCCAGGGGCTTCTAGGAGAAACAAACCAAATAGATAACAACTACTAAGAACAATAACAATAAAAACCCACTTTCCTTTTAATTCTATCCATTCTCTGACTCTAATACATTGTCTAAATAGCCAGCAAGGTTATATAATTAAACTGAAGGGGGAGAGGGAGGAACCAATGGATGAAATGGATTTACAACTTTGAGAACTCTTGGTTCGATTGGCTGGCACAAAGAATTAACCAACTAGTTGTGGATTTCTTCTTCAGCCTTCCCACAACGATCATTCATGGTAGGTGTCAGCTTCTCATTTATTAATGTTGAAATTTTTTAGATTGTAAGCCTG
Source organism: Sceloporus undulatus (assembly GCF_019175285.1). Classification (NCBI taxonomy): domain Eukaryota; kingdom Metazoa; phylum Chordata; class Lepidosauria; order Squamata; family Phrynosomatidae; genus Sceloporus; species Sceloporus undulatus. The sequence goes on from NC_056525.1 coordinate 140,281,109, forward strand.
AGGGCAGGGAACCGTCTAACTAAAAAGATTGTATGTACAGCGCTGTGTAAATTTACAGCGCTTCATAAATAAAGGTTAATAATAATAATAATAATAATAAATGGAATATTACTTCTAGACCAATAAAGCAGCAGAATTTACAACACAAATATACTGGATGTACTCAGATGAAAAAGGTGCAGATCATAAAATTTCCATTTTGTGTGCATGGTATCAGAAGGGTTGGAAAGAATATTCATAATAATTCATTCCCAGTTTTGTTTTATTTTGTTTAAGTTTCTTGACATGTGGGAAGACCTGACAAATTCCCCATCCCTCTCTTGGCAAAAATATACAAGACAGGGTGTGCATGGCAGTTTTTGACTGAAATTGATCTGGAAGGTCAGGGTGTTAGAGGAGAAGCTCTGGATAAGGAATAAGAAGTGTTTAATGAGATCTGTGTAAATTTTCCTTTTGTAGAAAGAATCCTAAACAAAAAAAAAATGTAATTTGTGTGTTGAGTTCATGTATGCAGCTCTTTCAGTGGTTATCCTCTCAGCCCACTGCCCTCTCCCTATAATGTATACATACACATATGCACTGCAGCTTCCAGCAGTCCTTACCATTGGTGATGCTAGTGGGCTATGCAGCCAAAGCATTCACCCTTTTCTTTCACTCAGGAGGGAATGCCTAATTTATAAGGAAAGTTCATCTCATTTTTCAGCAATTAAAGTTTGCTCCTGATTAACCAGGGATACCACTTTAGTCATTTAAAAGTTTTTAATTGGTTAATTTGATTACATACATCTTGTTCCTCGTGATTAACGTAAATGTGTGTCCATGAGCTACATTGATTTCTCTATTGTAATTCATTCTTTTTCCCTGGGCATAGTTCTTAGTAAAACTTAGGAAAGTTACTTTTTGGGGAAATTACTTTTCTGGAATCCAGTGGCCACACTGGCTTGCTGATATTGGGAGTTGTAGCTCCAAAAAGTAACTTCTCCAGGCTCTGGTTATTACTAAATTATCAGTTGAAGTAATACTGGTTTCTTCTCATGCACCCACTCACCCAATTTACATCAGTGCTGTTTTCTAATGTACAAGATCATGATTAAAATGAGCATCTGTTTCCATTCTTCTTACATGAAGCATGTATTCTTCCATAAAAGTGTAAGGTATTTTCCCCCACTGAATGAGCTTTGACTTCGAATCACTGGGGAGGAGAAACTAGACTCAGCTTGGGTGGATATTTCATTCTCTTCCTCCTCCTCTGCCCCTCACCCCAACCTACAAATAGCAATTGCTATCTTTGGGGAAATTGAGTATGGCCTCACTCGGTGCATCAAGGGTCATATCACTAGCCTGGCAATTTTTCCATGTCACCCTCTCACTTCTGCCCTCATCACCTCAAGACATAGGGTCAGCGCAGAGGTCGGCAGTTTCACAGATCTAAGACTCCTGCCTCGCTTGTTCTGCAGAATCCCTGCAAAACATAAGCCCTCTGGGTCCTGAAGGGAAAAAAGAAATTAGTAGGGAGGGGAAGAGCAGCAGGGGAAAAGCACTTCCTGCTAGCTTGAAATGCTTCCAGAAAGAGGATTAATTGGACTTTGCTCAAAATCCCACGTTCCAGCAGATTCACCCCAGCAATGTATTTGAAATGTATTTGAGGTTTCTGGTGCTCCCCACCCCCACCTCACTGCTGCAAATTCACTTGTACGCTGTTGGTGATTCTAACTAGGAGGAAAATATGAATTTGGCTTCATATCTCATTCTGTTTTATGAAAAGCAAAACAATTTTTAGAAATGCTCTGGCCAGAATCCAGAGCCTTGTGCATCCATTGAACACTAGTTGTCAGCTATTACAAACAAAACAAAGTAGTGTGTGTGTGTGTGTGTCAGAGAGAGACCAGGTTCAGAAGGTGGCTGGCACTGTTTCCTCTACCAACTGGCAGTGGAGAAGCCCTGCCAGAGTGTACAGGGCTTACATGAGGGCAACTTTCTATTGTAATCCTCTATCACGTTACACATTAGTACATTCCAACAGTGTCATAGTGCTTATATTTTGCAGCTTTGGGTCTATCTTTAACCTACATGGGTCAGGAGTTTCTGAATTCCATTGTGTAGGTGTGCTCTGCATCAGATTATTCAGGGTTTAAACATAACAGTGCTACAATGCTATGATAAATACTTTCCTACATGCTCTTTCCATGCTGCTTCAGTTAATGTAAGGCGGTGCGTGAATGAAGGCAGCCTCTTTCATCCACTAGTGAATCTCCTTGTACCAGTATATCATTGAGAATCATTTGTGGCACAGCAACATGTGGAATAAGAGGTAATCTTATTCCAGTCCATTAATCTAAGTTTAGGAAGGGCATCTCTATGCTTTTTCGGTTGGCTGAAAAGCAGTTCTCAGTTGCCTAAACAAAGAATAATGTGGGTTAATATTTTTAACATAATCCTGGATTGTAGATTGCTGTATTTAGTTAACACAGCTCCACTGGTCAATAAACTAATACTCAAGAGAGTAAAGAAAGAAATGTATGGTGGCTTCATTTCTTCCTAATTTGCATACAAATGGTATATCAGACATAAAGAATGAATCTTTTCCCTTAGGAGTTGGCATTTAGAATAATTGCCTTTGTTATTCAGTTCAGATGACATGATCTTGTCTTTGTTTTTTTTTATGCTCAGGTGAATCTGACAATCCTTTGCAGGACACAGGGAATTTTAGTAATTTTAGTAATGACGATTTGTTATCTATAAATCATAATAAGATCAGAATGGTTTGGATTTATTCTAATCTGTACACAGTAAATCATTTTTATAAAATTAAACCGGGGGAAAATGACAAACCTAAAGAAATGATGGTCACAGAATTCAGCATGTTAAATTGCAATGCTATTTTGGAATCCATATTTCAGAACCTGGTGACTGGAGGGGTCAGTTCCAGTTTCTTACACACTAGGAACTGGCTATGGAAACAATGAGATACCATTGGGAGATATTTTTCATGCACTAAAAATGTCAAAGACTAAAATTATTCTTTCAGATGCTTTATGCTCTTATGTTTAGTTCAAAATCATCAGAGTATTTTGGAGCGCACCCTCTGTTCCCATTTGTTCTAAAGACTAGATTTTGCCTATTTTATGCATGCTTTTTTCAGTACTGGATTAACATTTTGTGCATGACTACATAGATTGCCAGAGGATGGTAGTACTACAAAACAAAACAACTAATTCAGCTGATGAGTTGTGGATTTTTGTTTGCCTTTTTAAAGGGTATCAAACCCATAACTGAACTCAGATGTAAAAACAAATGGTTGAATTATCTAAGCTTCCTGATGAAAAGTCTTCTCCATGCCCATGGCATGTATAATACGACATTTTATGATATGGGTGTTTAAGTCACAAAATTTTATGGAGAGTTCCTACACCATCTACAAGGTGTAGGAGCCATCCCATATTTTTTCCCACCAATTCTTCCCTATTTTTTATTACCACAGAAAATCTGTTCAAGAGAGACAAGCCAAATATATGGAGTCTTTAGATTGATAACTCTTGGAACAGTCTATCCAAAAGACCCTGGAAGCAATGTGTTAAACTTCTTACATGCCCAGTCATTATATTGTTCTGATTTCAGCATGTGCTCTGAAAAGAAAATCTTATCTGTATGGAAACTATAAAGGTGTTGAGAATCCATTCCCCACAGTTAATGAAGCTGCCAACCACTCGTCTTAAATAACATAATAAAAACTGCTGAGAACAAGTGTATAATTTGCTTTCTCATTTGCTTCTCACATCACAGGTATTGCAATGAGCACTTGCTGTGTTCCCCACAAGTGTTCTGGACTGGTTGGGGTGCATGGGAACGTTGTACAGCCCAGTGTGGAGGAGGGATTCAGGCCCGCCACAGAACTTGTGAGAATGGCCCTGACTGTCCCGGCTGCAATGTTGTGAGTGTCACCTGCGTTAGTTGCTCTATTTCAGAGCTAGGGGATTTATGTTTTAAGTATAATTGGTTCAGGCTACTAAATGTAGTGTTTAAAAAGTAATCTGTTTGTCATCACTTATTATTCCAAAATGTAACATGCATTGCCATTTTTTTTATTTATTGGAGAAGGATAAATCTAAAGATTATTAAGAAATTAACATAAAACTTGAAAACCCCCCCACTCAAAATGGATCTAAAAATGCCCTTTTACAAAAAGTTACTTTTTGCACTGCCACCCAAACAAGCAATGCTACTTTTGTTACATTGCTTTTGAAATGTAATTTCACTATATCCTTGTTACCACAATTCTAGCTCATAGAAACTACGTAAATGGAAATTCACTAATTTTACTGTTTTATATCTGTATGGTTTTGTTATATATTGGTGACTTAGGAGTTTGTTTTGTAATATACAATGCTTGGTCAGAGATAGTATACCAAATTGGTGGTGGCAAAATATATGTCTGTTAACGAATCTGCCCAGTGTTGTCTTGTATAAATAACCATCTTGGTTAGATCATTGCCAAGTTGTTTATGCTGGACTGCCCTTGAAGACATCTCAGTTAGGAACCTAAGCAATTCTTAAACAACTGGCCTGGTTTTAGGTCTATTTCTAAGCATGATTCAAGATGCCAATGCTTATATATATAAAGTTCTAAACTGCTTGGGACTTGGGTATCTGAAAGATAGCCTTCTCCTCCCACCCTAAATTTGTCTGGATGCTCTGTTTGTCTTTTGAGATTCTGTCCTGGATCTCCTTGTCATTTGAAACAGGGGTAGGTAGTGATGATTGGGGAGGTCCCTTTTTGTCATGGCACCCTGATTCAAGATGGAGGCTTGGTACCAATCAAATTAGCCATTCTAGTACCAAGCAAAATGTTTTTAATCATCTAAGCGTTCCAGTGTGTCCCATCACACTGATTTTAATTAATGTACTCTGCTGATTTGTGTTGATCTATTCTGTGTCCTTGTTCTAATTTATTTTTATGTATCATTGTTTTATCACTGCTGTCATAATTTTACTGATGAGTAGCCCAGAAATTTATTACATAAAATAAAACATTCTGAATCAATCCAAGTCTCAGCAGACTCTATTTCCCCAAACTAGGTACTGAGTGGCTCTTGGAACTGATTTTGCATGCTTCTGAAAGTAGAGCCTTTCATTTCTTGAGTGGGGAAAAGGTTATTTTGGTGTTTGTTGGAGAACCTTTATATCTGAATGGTAAACAAAGGTCAGAGAGAGAGGTCATATCATAAGAATGTAAAAGAAAAGACCTTCAGTGGTTTTATACTGAAGGATGTGATTTGGCATTTAGCCCTGAAACATCAGTAGTAGCACACAGTGTATGGAGGAAAGTGGCTTCTCTTTTTAGCTGGTGGAATTATGATTCTCATTTTGGACTACTGCTGTAGCAGTCTGTTCATGCCAACTATATATTTGGAGTGAAAAACTAGGGATGTTGTTTGGAACAAAACTAACCTAAGGACCTGAAATAGGAATACATCATAGTAAATGAAACCCTGTGGATTTTACAGGAGAGGGTGCATCCAAATTTCTAGACAAAAATAAAAACATTACTTAGATTGTGGATAGCCATTCAGAAATCTGGGCTCTCCATGTCAATCTGTACAAGGGCTACTTCCTCCATTTTTCATTCCTAGTCACGATACCATTGGGACTGGTTGGCACTGCTTACCTAGCACATATAATCTTAAAAGTCAAAGGATGCAGCAAAAGTGGGGGAGTAGAGGCTGGGAAAATTGCCTTGTACTATGACTCCCAGAATCCCCTTGAGATGGAGATTTTTTTTTCCCATTCCCAGGCCAGTTTCTCCTATAGCTGACCTCTTGATTGATGGATGCTACTGTTTTTAGATTCTGATGTTTTTATGTTTTTATTTTATTGTGGTTTTAATGCTGTTGTAATTTTAACTTTGTGATTTTAACCTTGTTGTGATCCCACTTTGATCCATGGGGAGAGGCGGGAAGATAGAAATAATAATAATAATAATAATTATTATTATTATTATTATTATTATTATTATTATTATTGTCCGGTTCAGGACTAAATCAGGGGACCTGGATATGTTATTATTTTGACAACAAAACTCAGACCCCCCCCCCCCCCCGCCAGAATCACCAGTTGCTCCAGCAAGCCTATCCTTGCTCCCAAACAGGGCACTGGAACAGTGAAAATTGACTTGGTCAATTGACCTATAGTGGAAAATGACTTGGCCAAAATATAATCAGTACTTGGTCCAGTTACTCTGCACAGTAATTTCAGTATGATTAGTTATTAGTCAACTAACTTAGGACCTACTTCTTCAAAGTCTTTTAGTGAGATCTGGTTACACACATGGAATCTGTTTTATTAAAGCAATCTTTTTAGGTGTATTAATGTTTAGGCAAAGATAATGTTAATACTTAAAACTATTTGATTATTGTTCCTGATGCTAGGGTTTAAGGAAGAGTGAACTGGGTACAACATTTTAAGTTGTGTGTAAAGGCCATATTATATTCTAAATAAAAGCAATTGATAATTTCTATCAGGAGTTTCAAGCTTGCAACACCAGCCCCTGTCCAGAACTGAAAAAGACCACGCCATGGACACCGTGGAGTCCAGTGAACATCTCCGACAATGGTGGCCACTACGAACAACGGTTCCGATACACATGCAAGGCCCGGCTGCCCGATGCGAGCCTGTTAGATGTAGGAAGGCAGCGGATTGAAATGCGTTATTGTTCTAGTGATGGTTCCACCGGATGCTCCACAGATGGTAAGCAGTCATTTCAGTCCCAGTGCTTTAAGTTTGTTGGCAAATCAGAAGGTGGCCAGATATTGCTGCAGACTTTGGTTTTCTACATATTTACTGTGTCACTAGCAAAAGTCCTATTGTTTCTAGAGCTTGGAAAATTGTGCTTAAGAGTAATTTGTTGCAGTTACAATTACCCTCCCTAGGCTCCAACTCAGCATTGTGATTCATTGTTTTCATGTTACTCAAAAGTAAGTAAAGTGGATACTTTATATCCTAGCACACCAGTATTACAATGGTGCAAAGCAACAAGTATGAAAGACATGTAAGTTGTTAGGCAACCTCTGGCAAAATAAAGTGTGACTAAAAACAGTTTCATTGGTGCCATAGAACAAGCATTATGATTGTTAATGCCACTTAGGTATACCATATTTATACAGTACCTATATTGCAGAAAGGAATGAATTACACATAATTCAATAAGTGTAACAAATTATTTCCAAACTCATTATTGCAGCATGTGACAAAACATGGTTTGCAAGTCTCCCATTTGTGGCAGAGATGCATTCAGTCTGGGAACAAACCTTCCCCCACCAAAACACTGGTATTGTCAACATCAGAAGTGCTCTCATTTGACATTTCTCTTAAATTTTATTCATGCAAAATGCTGCAATTGACGACCCGGTTCAGATGAAGGATAAATTTTGTTTTTTACTAGATACTGATGGTTCTAGGTGTGATAAATGGGAGTCCCTCCATTTATCAGGACTTTTTTCCCTGTGGGATGGGATATTGGAATATATGAGGAGGATGATATCACTAGTAGCATGAGGGCAACCAGAAAATTAGATGGCTGTTAAAACAGAACCTTCTGGATGATGGTTGGAGAGAGACCATTGAAGCAGTTGGGAGAGTGGAAGCTGAGAAATAGCAAGGTCTCAGCTTTTAGGGTTTTTTTTAATTATTATTCAGGGATTCAGGTTTGGCAGAAATGATTACCTTTTTGTAATTAATCCTTTAAGTTTGTGCCTGGAGGACCAGTTGTCCTCCATGTCTTATTCTTTAATGTTCTTTACTTCCTAATAAACCTTTTTCTTTAGTACTCTGTCTCTTTTTTCATTCCTTTTAATGGCCTTAGCACAGCTAGTGCTCTACTGATTGTCGGTGACCAGTAGAAGGCCCAGCAATGTCCTAACGCATTGCTAGGGTGTAAGAGGTTAATCATTGGGTGGTGGCAGCAAGTGGTTTTGGGGATTAAGGTGGTCTCAAGGGGTCCCTTCCAGCTCAGCAGGAGTGGTGTGAGACCATAGAGAACCTTCCCTTGATGCCATTAGGTTCCCCTGCTTCTGTCTCATTCTTCGGGGGGAGGGGGATTTAAGACAGGGTAGGAAGCAGAGAAAACCATCACACTAGGGTCAACAGTTGGCATGTTTTTCCTGTCTCCAGCCTTATGGCTTTACAATTCAGACAGCTTTATATGATCCTGCCTGAAGTTTAAGTTCTTTGGGGTTTTGTCTCTGTTACACCACTATCACATATGTAGTAGGTGGGAGTATGAGAGAGCCTCCTTGGGGACTACTCTAACACTGTGGAACCCCCTCCCACAGAGGCTGTTGGCCCCCTTTGTGATCGAACTTTGGGGACAGGCAAAGACTTTTTATTTCAACAGGCCTTCAGTCTTTAATAGGGTATGACAGAAGGGCCTTTTAATGGGATATGTTGCATCCTTAGCTTATGTTTATTATGCATTTTAAAACGGTTGTCTATTTAATGCTTTATTTAAGCTTTTGTACCACATATTCTTTTAACCGTATTTTGTTTTACTGTTATATTGTAAGCTGTCTTGACTCCCTTATTGAGAAAAAGGTAGGAAATAAAGGAAATAAATGTACTGTTTTCCGTAGAGGGGAATGACATTCATTTCCATTGCTACACGCTCTCCACCCCCACCCACCCACCAGTGTATGTACATGTACAGTCTGTTGACTGAGCAAACAATACACTGTCAAAAAGTCAATAACTGCCATTCATTACTGTGGCATATGCTAAAATGCTGCTGTAGAAGAGCAATGCTTTCCTGTACATAATATATTGCAGTAACTTTGGAGCAAATTTTCTACCTCCCTCCTTAATGCATGTCACCCTATGTTGAAAAGACTTCTTCACAGCCACTGGTTCAGGTTTTTTTTTTTAATTGAAAATCTCCAAGAAAATCCTTTAACCTTCCCTGGTGGCTTCACTGATTGGTGAACAGTTCTTATAATTAAGATGTACTTTCTAACATTGAGACTGATAAAAAGCTATTGCTCTTTCACATTTTTGTGACATCTTTTAAATATTTGAAAACCCTCAACCTTCTGTCTCCCACATTCATCTTTTCTGGAGGCTAAATATAGCTACTCTGCCACCTTCATTCTCATAGGTTTGCCTTCTATTTTAAATGTTCTCATCCAAACTGGGCACATTTTCCAGTAACTTCTTTTCAGTTATAGTGCACAAAATTTTGCTTACAAGCAGAAACTTATGAGATGCTACTTCATAGGGGTGTCATTACAGGATCACAGGAGGTTATCCCAACCACCCTGTCTGGCTGTCCCCCTCCACCAGCCAGAGCACCTCCTCTGTCCATCAGCTGCAGCCTCTGGTGCTGCTGCCACATGGCAGCTTCTTCCAGGTCTGGTGGAGCAAGTGGGGAAAACGGTGCTCCATGCTGACCCTGATGCTAATTGGCAGTTCAGGTTGCTGCTCTGGCAGTGCCTCTTCTTTGTGGGGATATGCTCAATTTTTTTGTGGGAATGTTCTGTTGCACCCCCAGCCCCAGAGCCACACCTTTCTGCCCTCTGTCTCTTATTTGCCTCCTACATGCAGGTGGTGGCATCTCCAGCAGAGGTGAAGGCAGTGGACTCTGCCATCACCACATCTTCCTCCTTGTTGTCCCGCAGTTGCTCCACCAGGACTGACCCTACTCTTGTTCTGGCAGGCGGAGCAGGGGGGAGAATGAGCTTGCTCAATGGAGCTGCCACCACCTCAGTGTGGCATCATTGGCACTGCTCCTGCTGGTTGCCCAGGCTGGGTGAAGGAGAGATACATGATGTGCAGGAGGAGATGGTGGTCTTCTGTGCTGCCCTCCTCTGGCTCCCCCAGTCTGCCTGATTTCCCCTCTGAGCACTCTTCTGTTTCCTGCTTTCCTCCTCAGTGGCTGCTTCTGTTTTACCTCAGAGGGTCTTTCTTCTCCCTGGAGGGGAATGGCTGCCAAAAGCCCTCACCTCACCCCACTGGAACAGGAGCAGGAATAGCGGTAGCTGCCAGACTCAGGTGCATCCCTAGGAATAAGGTGCCCTGGCAGAGCAGTGGCCTCAACAGCCCAGTTAGCAGCAAGGGCATCGTAGAGGCACGGATGTGGAGTGGTGGCCCTCACCAAAGATGCACTGCTGCATCCTCCTCCTCCTCCTTCTCTGCCACCTCCACTGAAGGGAGGAGGAAGAAAGTGTGCCTGGGGCCAGGGTGGGAACCCCATGTGAGCATGCTGCCACCACTGCATCTCCTCCTCTGCTGAGTCACCTCTCTTTCTCATTTGCCCAACAGCCCCAGAAAAGATAGCTGGTAATGGCAGTCCACCACAGCAGAGGCAACCTGACTGGTGGAGGGAAACAGCTAGGGGAGGGGGGCATAACAGCACGAATTATTGCACTGGATGATACCCACTCTAGTGACAGCATTACTGCTTTGTTACACTTTATGGTTCCACCCCCACCCCCCCACCCCTTTTGCCACAGCAGCTGCACTGTTGATTTGTCATTCATTTCTTATCCCCTGAAATATCCTATAAATTCTTCTTGGCAAAATTTCTCCCAGGTTGCTGAATTTAGCCTCCTTGGGTAATATAGTGAGAAAAAGGCAATATATGCATTAATTTAATGAATGTGGGTTTTAGATCCAGCAGCAGCCTTTTTAGCCAGGAAGCAAACCACAGAATATACTTCACCCATTCCTGGCTTAGAGAAAAAGAACACTGTAATCAACCAGTCTTGCTCTCCGTTTTTCGTGTCATTAAAAGCAGTGACTGGTCTCAAGTTCTTCTACTCCTGCCTGTTTTCTCTTGTTTTCTCTCAGGCTTTCTCCCCAGAACTGCCTTGCTCCTTCTGACTCTACATTACATTCACACAGAGTTACACAGTGGAGCTTCTAAAGATACTGGGTGCACTTGGAGTATATGAATTACATGAAATTTTGCAAAGTACTGTGGCTTCTTTGAAATTCCAGAGGGACTATCTCTTCCCACAACTTCTCTTGTAGCAGGAACATCCATAATTAAAATGTCCCTTTAAATTGCCTATCTGCCCCAGTCGTTAAACCTCGATACAGAACTTTTACTGTGGCGCCGTTGCAGCCATTATAAACCATTTCCTAAGGCCCCACCTACATGTATGTTGTTACAACTTGTCCATTATTATTCCTCATCTTTGACTCTCAGCCAGGAGACAGCACTGTTAACCTCTCCTCTTACTGGCAGGTTCTCAAATACTTTAAAGGCTTTTAGCATTGGCTCATCTAACTCAATTTGCCCTTAATTAAAAAACTGCCTGGTAATTTCAGTTCTTGAGGGAGTCTGTATAGGAAAATGGACCTCAAGTTGAGGAAAATGAATGGAAAAGAGCTAGTACATCAGCTAAAAGACTAAGCAAAGAAATCCAGATTTAAATGTGTCCTCTGCCATTCATATATACACTGCCACAAGCAAATTACACTCTTACCACTGCATTTTCCAGCAGAGATAATACAGCATTGTAAAATGATTGAGATAATGCTTGTGAAGTGCTTTGAACATTCTATATTCCTGCATATATACTATATCATCATCATCATCATCATCATCATCATCATCATCATCATCATCATCACCACCACCATCATCATCAAATTGGGACTTGAAATAAAGTAGAGAAGTGTGGCATGGTCTTTTTCAAAATTCAAACAACCTATGTATGCTCCTTTCCTGATACTCCATTCCTTTCCTTGCACCTTCTTTCCCACTGCAACAGACATTCTGAATTTTGTGGCTCTGAGCATAATCAATTTCTTGATGAAGTGTGGGGAATCAAGGCAAAGTTTTTTAAAAAAATATTTTTCCATTGGCAGTTTTTTAAAATGTGTTTTTAAATGTGTTTCCAAGCATGCTAATATCTCTCAATTTCTTGTTGGCCATTTATGGTTACAGACTTGTTGGCTGAATGATAGGTTTGTTGGACTGTGTAAATCCCTGATTATTGCGCAAAGGGCAGGTCTAGTTTTCTGACATTATAAATAATACTGTGGCCCAGTGTCTCCTTTCTTGGGCATTTACCTCATTAAGAAAAGTGGGCCTTTTCCCCAAGCAAACATGTATAAAATTGGGCTGTAAGTTATTTAGGGGCTATGGAGTAGGTTTACTTTTTTTTAAAGAAGAGTAATGTAGACTTACACAAGAAATGTAGACACAAGGGTTGTTTCCACATCATCCATTGATTCCGGAATCAGTGTCTTTGATTCAATCATTTATTACAGAAAGTCCAATTGATATAGGTGCCAAGCTGTTGCATTACAGTTTTCTGTGTTGCCTTTCCATCTGTTGACTTGCAATTGCAGCAACTACATAATAGCAACAAAAAAAACACACTTTAAAAGCATAATACACTTTTTGTAAAGGTCATTCATAAAATAATGCACCATAAAAAATCAATGTTCCAAATGTTCTGTGATTAATGAGTGTTGATTAGAAATTAAACAATAATTAAACTATCTATGTTGGACATACCTACAAAACCTCACTCATACTTTTATGTTTTGAAGTATAGCAGGTAACCACCTATAAAATAACTTGTTTGGAATTTGAAATACTGTAGCTTTCAATGTGAGAGATGACTGTGTGTTTAAAAGTTCCCACCTTCCTTGTACTTGTGCCCGCCAACATTATGTGTGGACAGGCCTTTGTTATGCAGCTCAATCTCCCCTTTGCTGGTCCCCATTTTTCCTTAATGTGTTGCATTACTAGGAAGAGACTGTGAAAGCTCACCCTTCTATTTCATGAAATTAAATGGAGAACTGTATTCCCACAGGATAAATTGTTGTTGCTTAGATACTTGGGGTTTTATAGAGTGACAGTACAGAACATAAGCCTTTGCTCCAAGCGACATACACTATCACTTTCAGCAAGGAAGGAGACAAAAAGAGAAAACCAAGGCAAAGAAAAGGATAAGTCTGCTAATCAGGGATCATAATGATTATTTGGGCTTCATTATGGCTACACAGATTGATTAAGGGTTCAGCCAGACCAATGGCCCCAAGCAATACCAGTCAAATGGCACTATGCAGTTATTCTGACTTTTTTGCCTGAATTGATTTTTTTTGGGGGGGTGGTAAGGGAGAAGAAGACAAAAGCAGTGAGAAACTACCAGAGGGTTTGCAAATGGAAGATGACATTATCTGGATCCCCCTGAAGTTCTCCATTTGAGTCAGAAGGCATAGGACCAATAAAGGCCTCATTGAGAACTGCTCTGTATCTTTTCCGAAAATAATTCTAATGAGAACTATCTTTTTCTCATTCAATAAACATTTTCTGACAGATATTTCAGCTGGGTTTCTCCTTTCATGTCCCATTATGAAACCTATTGTTTTGATTATGTTTGCAGTATCTCACATTGATCTAGAAGATGAATGGCCAGCTGCTATCATCTTACAGACCACTCTCCTCTCCCACGTGCTGGAAATATAAGGCTCCATTAATAAAGTTGATGCTGTCCAGCAGTAATGGCTTGCCTCTTAAAGTGTGTTCAAGCATACATATAACAAAAAAATCAAAAGGAGAGATTGTTGTTAGCTGCCTTTGAGTTGTCCTCGACTCATAGTTACCCTGTGAATGAGACGCCTCCAAGCCCTCCTATCCTCTACCTCTCTGTTCAGCTCCTGTAGGCTCAGGCCCATAGTCTCCCTGATTGAGTCTATCCATCTGGCATGTGGTCTTCCTCTCTTTCCAGCATCATTGTCTTTATTAATAGGCCATGCCTTCTCATGATGTGGCCAAAGTACGACAGCCTCAGTTTAGTCATCTTGGCTTCCAGGGAAGACTTGATTTTCTAGGACCAAATTGTTTGTCTTTTTGGCCATCCACGGTATCCTCAGTGCTCTTCTCCTTCACATCTCAAATGATTTAATTTTCTTCCTATCTGCTTTCTTCACTGTCCAGCTCTCACATCCATACATGATAATGGGGAATACAGTGGACAATTCTAACTTTAGTGTTCAGCTGTATCTCTTTACACTTCAGGATCTTGTCTAGTTCCTTTTTTTAAAATAATTTTATTAAAGTAAAAATTCTTTACAAGTTTGTTTAGTTCTTTCATAGCTGCCCTTCCCATTCCTAATCTTCTTCTAATTTCTTGACTGCAGTCTCCATTCTGATCAATGTTTGATCCAAGGTATAGGAAATCTTTAACTGTTTTGATTTCCTCGTTATCTAGGTTGAATTTATGGAAATCCTCCATGGTCATTATTTTTGTTTTCATTACATTTATCATTAGGCCTACGGTTGGACTTTTTTCTTTGACTTCCTTTAGTGATTGTGCCAAGTCTGTGATGCTTTCCAGTAGTAGGATGGTGTCATCAGTATATTTTAAATTGTTGATGTTCCTTCCTCCTTCACTTCTTCTTTCTCAAATGTAGAAACTCTACTTCTTCCAGCTTGAAAACTAGTTTGGTGAAGCTATTGGGGCTAGATAAAAAGGCTTTTGAGAATTACAGCTGAACGGCAGGATGCCAGTTCACCCTTGCTAACTTGATACTATTCCAATAACTTTGGGGATTCCTAACACAAACATCAGTAGTCAACTTTAATACCAAATTATAGTCTTTTGACTATGCACATTTAATGTCCCAAGAATAAAGCTGCTAGCTCAAAATTAAAATTAACTTAAAATAGTATTACAAAGGAAGTCAGCAAGTTGCCAAGAAGGCACACATTTATTTGAAGGTATGTCCCTTTAATTTTTTTTCTTTGTATTCTGTTTGTCTCCATTCCTCTTAGGTGATTTCATGCACTCTGGACGTTATGCTGCTCATACTATTAATGGTGCCTGGTCTCCATGGTCTCCATGGTCTCAGTGTAGCCGTGACTGCAGCAGAGGCATTCGGAATCGGAAGCGTACTTGCAACAATCCTGAACCAAAGTATGGTGGCCTGCCTTGCCTGGGGCCATCTCTCGAATACCAAGAATGCAACATTCTCCCATGCCCAGGTAGGAAACCATGGAAATGGAAAATATGGAATCATTCCTAAATTACATACCTTTAAAAAAAATCAACTCCCCCCAAAAGACAGATCTCAACTGGTCTGTGAGACATCTTTTCTAGAAAAAGCTGAGGCAGTTTTTCTATTATAGGAGTTTCTGTTACAGGGCCCCTTTTTGGCAACCCCCATAGTTGTTGTTTTAGTATGGTTTAAGGGGGATATGATTTGTTGGAATGTGGCTTGGAGGACTGGTTGGTTTCATGTGCACCAATGGAAGTTTTCCTTCCTCTGCAAAGAGTGTGTGCATGCAGGGGTGGTGCTGATGCTTGTGGAGTGGAGAGATGATCCAGAAAAACATTGAGAGCAAAGAATAATCCCTTCCTCTCCCACCAGGTTCCTAGTCTTAATCAGCTCCTTGCTATGTGCTGCTACGTGCATTTGAATCCCACACACAAACAAACATAGTATTAACTCTATGCAGGGCATCATATTTTGGCTGCTCATTATTTGAGTGGTAGCAGAGGAGCATGGAACTTTCAGTAATGATGGATCTTAGAGACAGGAAGATTAATTTGTTGCCATCAATATTAATAACTTAACTTGCTTAATTTGCCAAATTATGTTAATCGGTTTAAAGAAGAAATGTGAGTGTAAAGGATCTAGTGACACCTTCAAGACTGATTTATTTTAGCATGTGTTTTTGTCAGTTTCAATCCTCATCTTCAAATGCATTGATGGAGTACAATATTAAAGCCACGATTTGCTGCTTAAAATTGTGGGTTTTCAGAACAAGCTGTGGGATTTATACAGAATATGTGTGACTCACTGAAGAAGGCAGTAGGTGAAAAGCAGAATACAGAGAGAAGGAGAAGTGAGCAGAGGAGAAAGAGGGTGGTTGAAGAAAAACTTTTCACGTATTTATCCAGTTGCCCAGCCTTGTGTGAACAATAAACCTATTAGAGAAGTACAAAGAATTCATTGAATCTTACTCCAAATAATGTATGTTTGTATAAAAATGTACCAGCATAAAATCAATAAATATTAAAGGAGGGAATGTAAGGAATAGAAATGTTCCTCCTCCACTAACCAAAAAGATTCCAACAGTTTTCATTGAGGTCAATAAAGGACAAAAGACATACTAGACTTCAGCTCAGAAAGATGTGACATTCTGAAATGCTCAAGGGTTTCATGCCAAGCACACAAGACACCCTCCTCCTCCATTTCATTTTATGCAGGGACCCAGCATTTCTCTTCCATTCTCTAGCTTCTGAAGTCTATAAAGATTAGAACTACAACTCCGCCAGCATAGAGCCGTGTGAGTCACTTCTTCTAACCCTAATCTATTTTTTGCCAGAGACACCTTGTTTGATGTAATTTGGCAGAGAGAAAGCCATCTTGCCCTCTAACAAGTTCTATTGACCTTAAAGAAATTAGTTAAAGTACAGAAATAAATGTAGTGTTAATCAAGCAGTCTGTGTGGAATTCAATCATGCTGGATGGGAGAAGTCTAATGAATATAAAATAAAGTCACATAGATACACACTTCTCTTGGGGAGGAACATAGACCCCCCTCATCTAAGCAATAACATATACTAGTGTAAGGAATTAAACATATTACATCATATTCATCTTAGCAAATATTACTGTCAGACAACCATTGTTGTGGTGATGTGCCTTCAAGTTGTTTCTGATTTGTGGTGTCCATAAGGAACCCCTGCCATGCGGTTTTCTTATAGCATTTGTTCAGAGGAGTTTGACCTTGCCTTCTTCTTGAGACTGTGAGACATGTCAAGGTCACCCCATGGGTTTCTATGGCTGAATGGGGATTCGAACCCTGGTCCAACACTCAAACCATTATACACACTAGCTCACTGAAGCAACCATATGGTATAATATCAATCTATATTTCATCTCTGTGTTGTTTATAGATGAAACACACAGGTACTTGTATCATTGACAGGCATTGCAACCCTTTGCAACATCCCCTATATATTTCTGTAGCGGGCATTTTAAAGAGACAGTGTGGTGTAGTGTTTTGTAGCATTATATTACAACTCAGGAGATCAGCGTTTCAAACCCTGCTCAGCTCTGGAAACCCACTGGGTGATCTTGGGCAGGTCACACTTTCTTAGCCTCAGAGGAAAGCTACAGCACCCCCTCCCCTGAATTGTTGCCAAGAAAACCCAATGCTCACCTTAGAGTCACTGTAAGTTAGAAACAACTTGAAGGCACACAACAAAATCTATAAATCTATAAAGATAGAAGTACATTTTTACTATATCTTGTTTAATATTTAGAATCAAGATTACAGTTGGCCCTCCATTTTCATGTAGGATCCGTTCTAGATCCTCCCCCCGCAAAAATGGACACTCATCAATATTCAAGCCCCATGGGTTTGAATGGGGCCCATGCCCATGAGTGCGTGGGGGACATGCCCCATTGAAAATTACGGAGGTCTCCGTTCCATGAATATTGAAGACTTCAAGTCCATGAAAAAGGAGGGGTGACTGTATTTCTCTCTTTTTCTTACCAGCACTATAAAAATATTTACTAGGCAGGAACAGCATCAGAAGCATAAAGTGAGATAAGGATTGTAAAGGAGAGGCCCTTCTTATACACTGATTTTTTTTATACATGGATTCAAGCATTGAAAATGTTAAAAAAAAGTATAAATTTCAAATATCAAACCTTGATTTTCCATTTTTTATAAGGAACACCATTTTGCTATGTCATTCTATTTAATGGAACTTGAGCATCCACGGATTTTGTTATCCACGGGGGATCTTGGAACCAAACCCCAGCATACAACAAGGGTTCACTGTAATACAATGTAAATTTTCAGTAGCAATTCACAGTTGCCTGAAACTAGTGTTATTGTCCGTTGTATGAAGACCTTCATGGTGACTGAAGTATCTGTAACTCTCCAGTGTGAGATATCCCATGGGGCAGAGTTGCTGTGCACTCCTGGATTGTTTGAAACCCTCAGTTTACTTGATTTACTATAAACTAATTTCTAAATGTGGCCCTATTTCCTCCGCCACTCTCAGAAGTGTAATGTGTATTTGGTATTATCCATGTTTCTGCCTTAACTCAGTTGAAATACTGGATGTCTTTGAGAAGTGATATTCAGAAACATATGGGTCAGTATCCTGCACGTTGTATACATAGCTGTTGATCCTCACCCCCTCCAACCTGACTTGTAAGCAGTGCAATCCTCACCTCAACAGAGCCATTTCTGTGTTGTTGGAGAGCAACAGAGAATTAACAGGGATGTGTCCCATGTTTTCATTCTGGGTGCACTGTGACAAGCATCTGTTGAAACCTCCAGGAGTCCTCAGGAGCTGACTGCAGTGGTGTCTTTGTCATGCATCTTGCTATCCAACAACAGAGAAATTACTGTGCTGCGTACTGGGGGGCTGGGGGTCTTACAAGGTGGGTTTTGGGGGAGGGGGATTTTGATTATTGCTTGTTGTGTCTCTACAGCAAGCAAAAAATGTATCCTATGAGATATTCAGCTAAAATATGAATAAAACCAGTTGACGAATCGATTTAACAACCATTTAGAGCAAAAGTAGGAAGTTTGTGTTTTGTCTTTCAGCCAGTCACAGGACAAAAAGCACACAATCCCAAACATACCGTTACATAAGTAATACGATCTCATAAACAAAACAATTCTACATTGATGATTGATTGATTGATTGATAGATAGATATTTTTATAAGATCCCAGACATATTAGGAAGAACAAAACATAAAAAATAAAACTTGTATGTCTGGGACAGCATATTTTTACCTCTTGGGACTGATTCATGTATGTAACTTTGTTCTTCTTGAATTCTACTGGTTGTATTTTGTGTTTCTTCAGTTGATGGAGGCTGGTCTTGTTGGTCATCATGGTCCAAGTGCTCTACTACTTGTGGAAGTGGGCATTACATGCGGACTCGCTCGTGCACAAACCCTGCACCAGCTTATGGAGGTGATATCTGTCTAGGCCTCCACACTGAAGAAGCACTCTGCAATACGCAGCAATGCCCAGGTATAGGAAATCCATTTTGTTAATTGCTTCATGGTTTTGCAGAATAGGCATGGTTTACAACTAGATTATTTGAAATTGTACAGCATGCTCGGATTATATATGAATTATATATTATGTATTTTATTTGCATTATTTTTATCCTGTACTTTCTATAGAAATTATATGTCTGGTTCAACCTAAGTCCTATTTATCCTCACAACCCCTATGAGGAAAGCTAGTCTGAGTTACCATGACAGATTTGAAGCGTGATGCACCAGTTCTCCTCAAGTGCTAATTCCAACACTCTAATGCTGGGTTGGGAAATCTGTGACTGAATTTCATCCCACTTGTATCATCAGCCTACTTTGCCTGGCTTAACCTGCAGACCCAACATCCTGAGCAATCCCCACTATCCCTAGTTTCTCTTGAGAAGCCTTAGCCCATGCAGACTTGCTATGTACAGACCCTAGTTAGCCAAGACACAAAAATATATAAACACTCAAGATAGAACGAAATATTCTTTTTTCCTCCCTCCCACCCTGGAATTAGCTGCAGGTAAGTGGAGTATGGCACAGTGCAGCAGGAGCTGACAAACTAACTGACAAACAAGTAGTTGAACCTTGGAAATCAAGAACTTCCCTTTGTCATGGATGACCAGCTTTTCTGGTAGAGGATTGCTATCTGCTCTGGTTTCTGGCTGAGGTTTCAGGTCATTCCTTTTTCTATCCTACCAAATTCAACTTACCAAATCCAGTGTGTATTATGGTGGTAGAGTGGAATGGATTATTTTATAAAACATAGGGAACATTCTTTCTGCCTTGGTGGACTCTCTACAAGGACCATGATCTGCTAACATGTAATGCTTAGTGGAAAGTATGGAGTATCTAGACAGAGAGGGCAGCTTGAGGAGGTGGTCATGGAGTGAGGGTGATAGCATTGGCTTCACCCACAATTGGAAGATAAGGGGCTAGCCCCTCTTTTATTAGCTTTCTTCCAGTATAGGTCACATCCCAGGCTAGAATTTATTCACAAAGGGCTGCCATCAAAAAGAGCATCATGTTGAGTACTCTCTAATCCTAACTGTAGAATCAGGGACTTAGGAAGTTGGGGATGTTTAGCCTGGAGAAGAGAAGGTTAGGGGGTGATATGATAGCCCTGTTTAAATACTTGAAGGGATGTCATATTGAGGAGGGAACAAGCTTGTTTTCTGCTGCTCCAGAGAACACGATCCCGGAGCAATGGATGCAAGCTACAGGGAAAGAGATTCCACCTCAACATTAGGAAGAACTTCCTGACAGTAAGGGCTGTTTGACAGTGGAACAAACTCCCTCAGAGTGTAGTGGAGTCTCCTTCCTTAAGGTCTTCAAACAGAGGCTGGATGGTCATCTGTCGGGGATGCTTTGATTTAGATTTCCTGCATGGCAGGGAGTTGGACTGGATGGCCCTTGTAGTCTCTTCCAACTCTATGATTCTGTGATTCTAGGGAAGTATTATGCTAAAACGTTATTATTTGATGATCTAGCCCTGGGTATTTAAATGTTTCACAGGCCTTTTTATTTTTGTGACTGTCACAGAGAGCTGGTCTGAGTGGTCAGAGTGGTCTGGCTGCAAATCATCTGGAGTCCAGTTTCGCACCCGCCATTGTAATGTTTTATTTCCTGTGGGTCACCAGTGCTCTGGAAACACCACTGAGAATCGACCATGTGTTTTGGATTCCAACTTCATTCCAGGTATGGGCAAAACACTGTGCAGCTCTTGAGCCACTAGCACCTTCCCTACATTTTTTTTGGAAACAAGTAAAGTCTTTTTTCTATTTAGACAGGCTATGGTCCATCCCGCTAGATAGAATAATGTCCTGGATCTTGCTAACTGTTGTGGTGGTGGTGTGTGTGTATATGTGCATTTTAATTATAGGTTTTAATCTGGTTTTAATTTTTGATCATTTAATCTTATTTTAACTTTTGAATCTTGTGGATTGTTAATGGTATGTTTTTTTTAGTTTGTTGTAAACTGCTTTGAATCACAAACTGGGGAAAACAGGATAGAA
>NC_056525.1:140302161-140342827 GCF_019175285.1 Sceloporus undulatus
ATCATCATCATCATCATCATCATCATCATCATCATCATCATCATCATCATCTCTTTCCTAGATGAGAGGTCCTAAATAAATAAAAAGAGGCTACCAGTTTAGTAGGATGGAACTGGAAGAAAGGACAAAGAGGAGTCATTCCAGTCCCCCCCACATACATCTCTTTTGTTGTTCCTCCACATGGTTTTTCTTAAGCCAGTTGGTAGTTTTAGATCTTTTCTTCCCTATCATTTCACTCATGATGTCTCTCAAATGTGCACACGGGAACTGAGTGCTTTCTTTCACTTGACATATTTGTAGAGTCCAAAATGATTTCTTTTTGACTACAAACTAACAACATCTCGAACTGCTTGTGAAGACCTGTCTGAGCAGGTTTAAGAACTTATTGTGCCAAATTAATTAGGGAAAATGCCATTTGAAGACGTCTTCGTTTTAAATTCTGCTTCAAAGTTTTATTTTAGACTTGCATATTTTTAAATGAATTCAGGAGAATTGTCATTCTGTACCAATGCTACCTAACTGAATTATTTGCTATTACAGAAATAACAGTAGCAAGGACCAGGAGCATCAAAGAAAAACGATGTGGAGGTAAGGATTCCTGTCTCTTTCCCTCAGTGTAATTTCCTGTTTTCTGTATCTCTGTGTCTCTCCATGTTTTTATGCTTCTTTCCCCACTTACACTGTGCTAATGCATAAATTGCAGTCAATCATTCTTTCCTCCAGAATTGTACTTTTCATCCCTGAGCATCAGGTGCAAATGGAAGAAGGCCCAGTGTGAAGGGGTTCTACTTCATTTGTAACTATTTCCGTGATGATGTAGAATCTTGTCTGTTATTTTTAAAGCAGCATTTGTTATTCATTACCTGTTGTTTTTAAAAGGTAACAGGTTGCAGTTGTTCATTATTTAACCCTTGCTAGGGTTAGGGACCGTGCAGTTGGTGCATGATCCCTAACCCCAGTATCGCCAGCAGCATGCCACTTCAGTACCATCTGTCCAGAACATAGTTTAGGTATTCAAAGAAAGGGGCAAAGTGAGTAAGGGAATTCAAAAACAGCAAATGTAAGAGTTCTACCTATGAATATTTTTTAGTGTCTCATTGAGAACTGAAGGATGATTTAATGGAAGGGGGCAGAATTTTTATTTGAAGAGGCAGTATCCACATTTTGCCATCCCTGGCTACACCTCCATCATTCCAAAGCAAATGCACAGAGGCTTAGAGGGGAAGTGGAGAATCACTGAAAATACCTTTTCCTTTCCTCCAGCCAGAGTAACCCATGAGTGGAGTTCTGCTTATGGAAGCTCTGACTCTAAGCTATTGTCTTTTACAGTCATAAGGGCTAGAAACATATTCCATACAAAACAAAACCTAAAAAGAAAGCTCAGAAAGTACCCAGTGTAACATTCAGTATTTCTCCCTTTATGTTTTCTTTTAATATGTTTGTATGATGCACAGAAAAACCTGAGAACAAAAAGGCATAAATATGGAATTTGAAAGGTATGCAACATCTATTAACATCTGGAAGTAACATCTGGTAACAGTGTTTTGCCTCATTCACTCTGCAGAGTTCAATATGTTCCACATGACTGCTGTGGGGCTGAGCAGTTCCATTCTTGGGTGTCTTCTGACTCTTCTGGTTTACACTTACTGCCAACGATATCAGCAACAATCCCATGATGCAACAGTCATCCATCCAGTGTCTCCGGCTCCTCTTAATACCAACATCACGAACCATATCAACAAGCTGGACAAATACGATTCTGTGGAAGCCATTAAGGTAAGGAATGAATGAAGATGGTGCTTTATAAATGGCAAATCTCTGTAATTTTGAAAATTACAGGGATCTACACAAAGGGAGTGTTGTTATCAAAGCCTTGAAAGTAACTTTTAAAAAGAGGTAGTTACTGGTACAAACCCAAGAGCTTCTCCAAAGCAATTTTGTTCTAGAACTATTGTTCTGGCTCTATTCTTGTAGAATCTTCTTGGGGCACTACACTCATGTAAAAACGGTTGCACAAGCAGTTCTGTGTACTGAGAAATTGCATACATACAGTCATTGGTTCTGCCAATTATTCTGCAAGCATGCACATAGCCCCTCTCTCTCTTTCTCACTTTGCACTTGGTGGGTGGGGTAAACTAATTAATCATTATGTCAAGGGTGAGCTCAAGGGCATGGTGTCCATTGTTCATTCAGTTGTGCAACTGTGAGATTCAGCAGAACTATGCTGGGATATATTTATACTACACAAAAAGTATATAGATCTTGGCTATTTTTAAAAAGTAACCTATTTGCCTTCACTCTTTCTCAAAAGTAACTAAAATAACTACTTTTTGGTGACTTAAAAATACATGCTTGGGTGCTAGAATCCATGGACCTGTGATAATGATAAAGAACACACTCCCTTCCTTCCCATTTTGTCAGCCTGTCAACCTCCATAATAGATTACAAAACAACAGCATAATCCAGCACTTGAACCTTGTAACATACCTCCTCTGTACAACCCAGCTGTCAAAGGAACTTTTAAGGAACTGAACTGATCACTCTTTAAATTATATTTTAAGACAATGTAGGTGTGCCTTAGTTTTTGCAGAAGGGAATTAATTACATGTAACTTGTTAATATCTGGATGGCGTGGAGGAGTAATCCACATACAGTTGTAATATATAGTAGGAGCTCTAAAACTCAAACTTCTTTGTATGTCTGCTAACTCACTGCCAAGCCAGTGCCATAGCTACTATTACTTTGGGAGTCACTTAAATCACCCAGAGATTTTGGGACGTGGCTGGCCTTCACATCATCTCTTACTTATGCTAATCTCTGTGGCTGGATTTACTTCCCATGTCCTTTTGTTATACAGTGGTGCCTCGGGTTACGAAAATAATTCGTTCCGCGGCACCGTTCGTAACCCGAAAAGCCTTCGTAAGCCGAAAACCCATAGGCGCTAATGGGGAAAAAAGCCACGGCTCTGCCGCGGCTCCATTTAAAACAGCGCCGGAGTTTTTTCGTAACCCGAAAAAACTTTCGTAACCCGAAACAATAAATCCCTATGGGATTTATTCGTATCCTGAAAAATTCGTAACCTGGGTATTTCATATCCCGAGGTACCACTGTATAGAGATTCTATAGCAGTTTCAGCTGTCACTCAGAATGTAAGGTAGGTCAAAGGGGAGAGCACAGGGTTTGCATATGGAAGATCCCAGGTTCAGTCCCTGTCATCATCTGGGAGAGGAGGAAATACTACTATTGGAAGTCTTGGGGAAACTATATCCTTTACCTTTACTTTATCTACCTTTATGAACCAATTACAGCAATAAGATCATCTAAAGAGGCCATTCTCTTTGTGCCACCATCTTCTCAGGCTAGTTTGGTGGGACCAAGAGAGTGAGTGTTCTTGATGACTGCTCCCAGACTTTGGGAATCCCTTCCTAGAGAGGCCAGGATAGCCCTATCCCTGTTCTCATTTTGGCGGCTTTTAAATGCCTTGCAGTTCAGATTTTAAGGTTTGTATAGTGTTATTTAAAAATACATTTTACTATTTTAATGTTTAACACTTTTGCTTAATACAGTCAGCCCTCAATATCCATGGATTCAACTACCACAGCTTGAAAATATTCCAAAAATATATAAATTCCAAATTCCTTGATTTTTCTATTTTAGATAAGGGATACAGTTTTGCTATACCACTGTATTTCATGGGATTTGAGCATCCACAGATTTTGGTATCCATGGGTGTGTGTCCTGGAACCAAACCCCAGTGGATACCATGGGCTCACTCTGTTTTGAAATGTTATATTTATACTTCTTAATGTTTTTGTATTGTTTTTAATTTGTATGGTGATAAATTTGCTGTGAGCTGCCTTGGGAGAAAGGCTGATTATAAATAAATAAATTAATAATAATAATTGATAGGTGTGCTCTTGCCATTCATAGGTATGTCCCTCAACCTTTCTGCGTCGCTTTGATTGTGACATTTCTTCTCATTTAATACTACCAGTCCCTCTTGCTTTCTTCTCTATTTCTCCCATTCTGCCTCCTAGATTACTTTTCTTCTTTCTTGAGTAAAAAAACTATTCTCTCCCTAGTTAATACAGTGGCTGGTATTCAGTATTGCAGTTAGGGATTCATAACCTACAGTTATAGATGCATAATTGATCTTATGCAGTAAGACTGTGGTCTTACTGGAAGCCTACTTAAATGTCACCCCAGACTACTGTAAGAGCCAGCTGCCATACCGAGTGAAGAGATCTGTTCATTTTTCATCAGACTGCAAGGAGGATGTCCTCCACTCTCCTGCAAGCAAGTTAGCCAACAACCATAAAAAAACAAAACCCACAAGTCTTTGTCACTGGTTCATTTTCTGGCCAGAAGGGGGTGGAAATATAATTCACCTTGCATTTGGAAGCTGTTGGAAGCTGAATAGACCACCACCATCCAATCCAGTGGCTGGCACTTAAGATTGGCTGGAGTGAGTTCAGGCCAGGAGACATTACAGTGGACCCTTGTTATACGCTGGGGTTTGGTTCCAAGATCCCTCGTGTATAACAAAATCCGTGTATGCTCAAGTCCCATTACATATAATGACATAGCAAAATGGTGTCCCTTATAAAAAATGGAAAATCAAGGTAAATTTATACTTTTTTGGAACATTTTCAATCCATGTATGCTTAAATTCGTGTATAAAAAATCCGTGTATAAGAAGGGCCGACTGTATTTAGTGGTAAATAAGTAGTTGAACTAGGAATCCAGTGAATATATTTACATATATTTTTAGTCAATATTTGCCTGATCTTGGATTTCAGTATTTTATTGGGACTACTGTACTTACTAAGTTTTTTTTCTTTTCTCATTTTGTTACCAGGCATTTAACAAAAACAATTTGATCCTGGAAGAGCAAAACAAGTATTTTAATCCGCATCTTACAGCAAAGGCTTATTCCAATGCATATTTTACAGATTTGAACCACTATGATGAATATTAAAAGGGGTACTGTACAATACCTATTTTTCCTTGGGTTGTGAACTGTCACAAGACGTTCAGATGTACTAGTGACATGCTACCAGTTGCTGCAAAAGAGTCAGGGATTTCCTGTCAAAAATGATGTACTTCAGAACAATATTTGCATTGCCTAATTACACTGAGACCTATGAACAAGGAAGTAGTGGACCATTTTGTATAGGTCAAGTGGCTTAGGTCAGTGTACTACCTTTCTACTCATCACTTGTTTCAACTTACCACAGTTGTCTAAGGCTGACTAAAGACTTCCATTCGATTTTCACAGGAGATAACTTTTCTACACATGGAAGACTCAACAGTAGATTTTTGAATGCAACTACATTGATTGTCTGGCAGTAAGCCCTAACAGCTTCATCCTCCATTTCAGGCTGATGATACTTTAGCCTGTGTTTAGCTGACTCTTGGACACTTGGCATCATAAAGCTGTTTTGAACTTCAAAGCAGAGAACATTATGGCAAGGCTTCAAGCAATACTTGCAAAGCAGGTGCAGCACTAGCAGGCGAGAGAGGCACTCACATGTATAAATGGTGGAATAAATCAAGAAACAAACATGCACACTTCATCTGTTTCAGTCTGACAGGACAGGGGCATCTGTATAAAGGAAGCAGCAGGAGGCTCACTGAATTAGTCTTGTGTGTTGTTGCCGCATGGACTCGTGCATAAGGTACACCTCTTCCAGCATAAGTGCAAGGAGGCCTATTGGGTTGGTTTGTTGTGGCATTAACAAACCCACCAGAGCATACAGTTGATTTGTAGATCAACCATTTCCTTTGCCTAGTCCTGCTGAGGTATAGACAGAAAGCACAAATGATTTCTTTTAAAAATATTCAAGGAACAATGACATAAAATGTATTGAGTGATGCACTATTATAACAGTTTCAATGCAACTAGGGCTGCAATCCTATACCCATTGATTTGAGAATTAGCCTCACTGAGCTTCGTGGGACCTACTTCCCAGTAGACACAGATTGGACTGTACTCCAAATGAACTTTACCTTCATGTCCAGGCTGTGTAAATAATTTAAGGGCTTAGGTGTGCAAAAAGGTGGTGTTAGTTTTGACAGATACAACACTGTACTGTCATGAAAAAAAACATCTGGTTCACATTTGGTATGAATTCACTGCCCTGTTGCTTGGTTGATTTTTTTTTAACCAATTGATCTCTTTCAATGAATGTGAAGCATTAGATTTAAATGCTTCAACAAACTAGTGACAGAAAAATGTATGTTTCAAATGTTTCTTCCTAAAGAAAACACCAAATAAGATGTTGCATATTTTAGTAGCAGAAAAAGAATGAATAAGGGCAAAATTCAGGGCTGTTTTTACCTTGGATGCATGCACGACATGCTTGATTCTTAGGGCTCAGCTTGTACAGTCAGCTTCTTCCACTTTTGCTTGCTCCAAACATATGAGTTTGAAGCTTTGTGCCTCGGGCCAATGGCCTGCACTTTATTCCAGCAGTCCCCATGTTTGTATTCATAAGCTGAGGGCCTAATACAGAAGAAGAAAGATTTATGTGTAAACAGCCTCCTGCCTACTTGGGACTAACTGGACCCCTGTTCACTTCACTTGTGCATTTACAAGATAGTCCTGGGGCCTTTAAAAGGCTGAGTTCCAATAGAGTTAAGATTTCTTCTGTGTCCCTGGAAAATGCTGGGGTGGCAAAGTTCCTCTTTTGAACTATAGGTCCAAGATGCCCTAGCCAGCATGGTTACTATCCATGCTGGCTAGGTGATTCTGGGAATTGCAGTCCAAAAGAGAAACATTTCCAAACTGCAGTAGAAATTGTATTTTTTGCTCTATGGCTCTTCTTCTTTATTATACTGAGTCAGAAGCACACATCTCTGAGTATGAGTAGCTGGGAAGGGATTCAAGGCTGAATGAAAGGCAACCAAACTTGGCGAGGAAATAAAAGAAAAAAGACAGCTTACACTTGGTTAAATGTGCTGAAAGAAGCATGTCTCAAGCAGCTTTTACTAAGGTGCTGTTCCCCCGAAACCCTACTAAATGCTTCCTCCAAATGTATTAGAATGCTATCTCTACTTGTGTGGCTGTTTTTGTTCTGTCTGACCATGGCTGCAATTGAGTCTCTGTATTTGTAATTATTCTTCACCATACAAATCTCAGTCCTAAGAGCCGTAATCATGCAAAAATCCTACAGGCAACCACCCTTGTACTGCATTTGGAGTCTCTATGTTTGGGGCTGGTTTAAATGTATTGGGAGCATGAGGAAGGACCAAGTGAGTTTTTAATCCAGAGCTGCACCCTGATCTGTCTCCTGTCCCACACTGTGGATGTATTGAAAGTTGGAACTCTGCCTAAGATCCATGAAAGTCAGAAATAAAGATCAGAGATCAGGTCTCTTGAGATTGGAGCTCTGTTTCTCACCTCTGATTGGGAATCTCTTTTGTTGCTCCTTTAGACACCTTCCCAAAGGCCAAAGAGAGATACAATCTAGTGATTCATTATATAATTTGGGGGTATAGAATGTCTATTTTAAAGGAATAGCACCCCCTGTCCCTATCCTGCTTGCCAAAGTTGCATAGAAGCCCTGAAGCCTCATGGTTAGTTTGTTCCCATACCTCAAGAACTATTGAAGTAGGCTCTATTTTCTTCCCTTTTGTCCTTTTTGTCCCTGGGAATGGTTTTTTAAACATTCTGTTTCATGCAGTACTATAGCTGTCATGACTCTCACAGTCTGGCTTTTCTTCTCTTCCTGCTTTAGCAGTGAATTCACCCTTTTATGATGCCCACCTGCCATCCAGGTGAAGGCTTTTCCTTAATAACATTTCCTGATGTTATTTTAAAAATATTTTAACCATGGTAATTGGAAAACTTGTGTCTTGCAGGCTCAACTTCCACCTTTTATACACATGGCCTGAGTTAAGGAGACCTTGTAATCTCTAGATTTTAAATGCATCTAAATCTGTTGAATGTCTTTAAGGTTTTCAATTATATTAGCTGTTGTTACACCTGTACTGTGCCAGTTTTTGGTGTGTTTAAGGGGTTTGGGTCCAGTACATTTAAACAGTCTAACTCTGGATTAGACTGATATTGTCATACTTTCTGTGCAGTACAAATGCAGCAGTGATATTTTAAAGACCCCTTTTGCTGTCATTTGTGGAAGCTGCTGGGTCCCCCACCCCCCGAAATTACCCAAATTTTCCAGCCTTCCTTAATCTTTGAGTGGACCAAACATTGTTTCAGGCCAGCAGAAGTCTCTTGTGATTTAACATAGGAGGAAAACTATATTCCTGTACAGTGGTGCCTCGGGTTACGAAATTAATTCGTTCCGCCATTCCTTTCGTAACCCGAAAATTTCGTAACCCGAAACACTTTTCCGTTAGCACTGGAAAGCCTATAGCTGCACTTTGCAGCATTTGAATTTCGCGCCGAAATGAATTTCGTAACCCGAAAAATATTTCGTAACCCGAAACAGTTTTTGCCAATCCAACTTTTTCGTATCCCGGAAATTTCGTAACCCGATCATTTCGTATCCCGAGGCACCACTGTATTCTGACATGTAAACTAAAATGTTCTTGCTTTCCTTCATCCATACCTATCTGCCCCAACAAGCATGGGCAAGAGTCAGGGAGTTGTCAGTTGGAGTTCTCCAACATCTGGAAGACTATACCTCCCTATTTGCTCCCCCCCCTTTAACGTATTACCCATCTCTCTACCCTTCTTTCTCCAAATGTTCCGTTTTCTCTTCCTAATGCCTAGTTATCATCTCCTCTTCCCTCCATGTAATCCAGGAGTATGGGCAATGTATAGCCATCAGCCATTCCTTTTTTCCCCAGCCCTCAGAGCAGTATCAGAAAAAGAACAGAGTTGGCAGATGAGGATCAGTGGACTCGGTCCCACTTTTGTCTCTCCCCTACCACCCACCGTTCCATGCTGGATTAACCCCAAGAGCATGTGGCATTAAACTGACAAAAGGTTCCTCGCACCTATTTAGGGCTGTTTCACATATGCATGTGGAAAGTAAGGCCCATTCAGTATCAGCAAGATCTGCAATACTAGTATTCCTTGCAGATCTGTGGGCAAAAGGGAAGCAGCCATTCCCAGGAGCTTATTCTCATGGTTTAGAGCTGGGCATGCAGTTAAAGACTGGACACATAACTCCCTGATTTGCTGTTGTGAACTGCCATCCTCACTGGAGGAAGGAACAAAGACAAGCAATTGGAAGCTGCTTGTGTTTTTCCTTCTGCAAACATACTGCACCATCTAGTTGACCTTTGTAGCTCAGACATCAAGTTTCCATGCTGTTCCTTCGCACTACAGTGTGTGGGTGTCACTCTTCCCAGCTACCATTATACAGTTGCTAGGCTACTGGGAATTTATACCCCTGCCTATAAGTAGTATTTTGGAAAAATTATTTCATTTATATTTAAAACTCTTTTCTGCAGTTCATGAAATAAATATTAACAGAATTCAATCTTAGAAGCCTTATTATATATTTAAGCAGCACTGGGTTCTAACTGAGTTGTCTACGTGACAAAGCTTGTATGGGAAAAGACTTCCTTTCCAAAGTTTAGAATGCCTCTAACCACCTAAGAAAGTGCCTTTAAATGTGTTTTGATGGCACTGAAAAGCATGGGACAACTGTCTCTTTCTTGAAGCAGGGCTGAATGTTAAAGAAAAGATGGTGGTCCCATAAAACATTGTCTCTGTTGGATCAGGCCAAAGGCTTATCTAATCTGACATTTTGTTCACACAGACGTACCTCTGGGCAATTCACAAACATGACATGAGTGCTGCAGCATCCTCTCACTTGTGTTTCCCAGAAAACAGTATGCAGGGTAGACCATCTGACACTGGAGGTGATACATAGACATCCTGAATAGTAGTCATCAGTAGTCACATTCCCCCATGAATGTGTAATACATCTTGTGGAAACAAAATGAATTTTAACTTATGTTCGATGAAGTATCACTTCTTTCATCTGTTCAAAATCTCTTGACACTCAGCTTTATTGGATGGCTCTGGTTCTAGTACTATGAGAAGAGATACATTTGTATCTTCAGCCTGCATCATTTTGTATACCTCCTTTGATCATAAGTCTTTTTAGTCACTTTTTCCCTAAGCTAAACAGGCCAAGATGCAACAATAATATTGGATTTGGGCATTCAAGGAACATATATTGAAAGCAAAACAACAAGCTGCAAGGAGTATGGTCTGATTTGGGCTTCCTTAGAAGTTGGAGAGAACCAGAGGGAAAAAGTGTTTGGCCTTGATTGTTCAGATCTAGTTGGATTTTGTGTGTTCTACAAGTGACACTGCCTTTGTATACCATTGCACCTCACCGCTGTTCGTCAACTTGTACATTTGTAAATAAAGAGATTATTAACAGAGAGGTCCTGAATCCTTAAAAACTCTATTTCAACTTCTTCATCACATGGGAGAATATATCTACATTAAGTACATTATGACCATGCCAGTTATGTCTGTTGTGGACAAATGTTTTACACACTGGGAGATGTATCTTTTTTCTCTTTTCCTCCATATCATTTCACTTATACTACTACTGCAGAAGAACCAAGTGTAGTTAGAAACAAGAAGTGGCACTCTATTTTTTATTCTTTTATCAGTTCAGGACAAATGCACAGTCATCAACGTCTGTAAAATTTGAGGTCTAACACTTTACAATCAATCATCTTTACAGTTACAAAACCATAAAACACCTAGACTTACTATTATCAGCATTTTGAAAACGACACTAAAAAGAGAGAGGAAATTAAGGTTATAGAACTCCCTGCAAGGGTGACAGAGTTCTTCCCTTAACATCTTCAAAGTATGTTCTCATTTA
This sequence comes from Sceloporus undulatus, assembly GCF_019175285.1. NCBI lineage: Eukaryota > Metazoa > Chordata > Lepidosauria > Squamata > Phrynosomatidae > Sceloporus > Sceloporus undulatus. The sequence continues at coordinate 140,312,985 of NC_056525.1, forward strand.
AAACCATCTTTGGCAGCAGCAAGTAATACATTCAAAAGAGACTGACTTTAAAACTGCCTCTGCACATGTTCTGCAAGCACTGACATGCAACAATGCTTATTTCTATTTTTTGCAAAGCTGCAAGTAAAGCGCAGGAATAGTCTGGACCTTACCCCTAGATCAGATGGCAACAGTCACAGAAGGAAAAACATGAGAGCAAATATTGCTTCAGAGTTTTAAAATGTTTATTATAAATGAAAATAGTTTGGACATTCTCAGAAACATTGGGCATAATCCAGGCAATTTCTATCCTTATACCTACTGTTTTAAAATTATAGTTAACCGTATGCTTAACACCCACCCAAATCATTTTGCATGGTACTCATTGCATTTAAAACTCATGATCCCAGCATGAGAACTGAAAAATAGTGCGGTCAAATAATTTTTAATATACATAATTAATTCTAAATCTTCACAAGCCACATTGATGCTGCAATTCCAAACATGGAATGCAGCATCAAATTAGTACTTTTTTCCTTTAAAAAAAATCAGTGGAAAATCCAGTATTTTTTAAAAATTGCACTGATTATTCAAATGAATTACAACACTGATATTACAATGTATATCAATGATTTAAACCTCCCATTTTTGCAGTTATTTAAACAACTCCTGATTTTTTTTAAAAAAATCAATCCACTCTGGTTTCAACTTTTACATAGGCATATTAAGACTGCAAACTTACATTGTTATTTGGGTGTAACTCCCATTGAACTCAGTGGAACTTTTAAACAAGTAATACATAAGCTATGCTTAGCTGTTCAATATTTTTAGCTTTTATCTCAAAGTGTGTGTTCTCAAAATGAAAACAAACAAACCACAACCCTGAGATCCAAGGATAAGGATCCGTGAAATGATCACCATGAAAACTCACGTACTACCCATCCAACTCTCTACAGTATTCTTAAAAAGTCTGTTTACTCTCTCCATTTGTCACTCAATAACAAAAAGTTATCCATAGCGATGAGTGCTACATATGTTACCTTCCCCCCAAATACATCCAATTTAGAGCTTATCAAAGCCACTGTAACAGACAGACCAGTATGTTTGATAATGTTTGCTTTATCCAGTACTCCAAGCCAAAATAAATTCAATCTGTCGACGTTTGCTCAGAAAAGAAAAGGCACTGACAGAAGCTGCATTACTGAAAAATTAGGAGGCACCAACTGATTTCATTCCTGAAAAAAATGGGTCGTGAAAAAGCTCTCTGTGGCTGACATAGTTTTTGACTAGGAAAAAATACACATTTGGTGTGAGATGACTTGTGTGACTAGAATGTAAACTTAAAGGGCTGTCCTTTTAAATTGTTTAGTGATTTAAAATAACCCAGACTGAAGATCAAGGGAGTGCCACCAGTTCTTATGCCCAGATGTCTTGCAGATACCTCTTTTCATCTCTTAACATAGCCAAAATATTCAGGGATTCCAGTTTATCAATTCCTTTCTCAGTGATTAAGATATCCACTAAAGCATCATTTACATCTTTAGCCATATTCTTGGCATCTCTGAAAAAGAAAAAAAGAAAAGAACAACATAAGACAAAGACTGGATTGTAAGACGGACACTGACTCAGGTACCTTCATGTTTTGGCACATATGGGGAGGTGAAACAGTTGTGTCTGGGGAAAAGAAGATCTGGTTACATTTAAAAGGGAGTGGGGTATATCAGTTAATTTAGGAGTTGATTAGCTATTATCTGACATCTGACAAGGATTAAATATGGCATAAAGCCAAGAATAGTACTGTACATTGGAAAATCCCTTTCTAAATTGAACAAAAGTATTATTACACAACAAAGCCAAAACACACTACTTTGCAGCCCTGCAAAACACTGAAAATATATAAAACAAATCTGTGCTCACTCATCATCTTGAAGAAAACCACTACAGTAAACCAAATTTAATTAGATTTTTAAAATAGAGATTAGCTCTTTTATAGCTGGTTGGTTGGTTTGATTTCAACTTTTGTTTCAAATGTCTAATTCAGGAGCGAAGCAGACCGGCACAATACACCAGTTTCAGGGCAGCATGGGGGCATGGCATTCAGATGACCCATGCCCCAACGTCGCCGCTAAGCTGGTGTCGCACCACCTGCCTGACCACACAGTGGGCAGCATTGTGGTGTTTGTACGCTGCTGCCGTCATTGAAAAGCTAGCTTTTTGCCGGCTCAAAAAGGAGTGGCTTTCTGTCACTTCTTGTTGAGCCAACAAATAGCTGGATTGGGGCCACAGTGTGTAGTTGTCACAGCTTTCAAAAGAGCGGTATTAAGCCACCCCCTCAGGGCTGTCTGTTTTAGCCCTTGGCATGTTATTCCAGAGTTAATGCTGAGAAAAATTGTTTAGTTTCACAGTTAATGCTGAGAAGAATTGTTTGCTGCTTCTTCGTGGTCTCTGTGACACACATGGGATGTAATGTGCCTGCACAGTACTAATTTGGAGCTTTCAAAACAGTGAGTTGGTTTTTTGGTGGTAGCCCCACTCCTTCACGCCTCCCTATATAAGTCCCCTCTGGTGTCCACATCCCAGTTGTTTTTTGTCTGCCACAGCAGTAGCATCATTTTCTTCAAGTGTCTCTCCTTTCACTTTTGGTTTTGACTTGGGTTATTAAACTGTTTTTTTCTCTTGGATTTCCTTGGATTTTGGTGTTTTTGGCTCATCCTCGGACTTCGTATAGCATCTTGTATGGATGTTTTAACTAAGCCGCGTCAATTGTCACTGACAAAGAGGCAGGGTATACATAAAGTATTATTATTATTATTATTATTATTATTATTATTATTATTATTCATTCTTCAAACTGTGTTGAGTGCAGGGGTAAAATCCCCCCAAATGACAACCATTCCAACTGCCTCCTTTGCCTTCGAGAAGCTCACAAAGTGTCCTTGTGCCACCATTGCGAAGCCTTCATGCCTTAATCACACCACAACTGCTACTATGGACTCAGAACCGGGGTGTGGACACCGAAGGGGGCTTATATAGGGAGGTGTGGAAGGGTGGGGCTACTGCCAAAAAACCCATCTAACTGCTTCAAAAGCTCCAAATTAGTACTGCACAGGTGCATTACATCCCATGTGTGCAAGTTCACAGATGACCACTCGAAGAAACACAGTTACAGGTAAGCAACCTGTCCATACAATGCATTACCCTTAGCTTTATGTAATGCATAACGAAAGTTTGCAATTCAAATTTCCTAACACTTATTATAAGGGAGAATCTATGGGTGGCCCTCCTGTGGAAACTCAATTGGAAACAGTGGGAGCTGAGCAAAAATAATATGACACATTTGCGCAGTTCTTTTTCATTGCAATCGGCTTTTGCTGAGGAACATCTAAGTAGAACCTGTCCACTGGAGGTTTGCAATCTGCAAAAATCCTGTACTTCATTAACTTCGTGCTAAATTAATGTTTTTAAGATCAGGACCAATATTTGGCTTTTTTCCCCACCAGTCAGCTGTCCAGCATAAAGTAGTTGTTGGCTGAATACCACCAGACTCTGAAATGTTTGAGGTTAAGTTGCCAAAGAGTGACAAGTTTATGCAGAGACTGTGTGCCCTAAAGCATAAAAAATGGATGCTGAAGGTGTTTTCCCCTCTCAGAACAAACTGCTGGCTTTGATGTTTCTGATTTCAAGGATACTGAAGCTAAGTCTCATCTCTTGATGAGATTAAAGGTCATGGCTCAGAACAAATTCTGATAATGCAAGCAAAAGGCAACTCTTACAAGCTTTAAATTCTACAATCTTGAACAATTTATTTCTCCAAAGTACACTGTTTTTTCAAGGATTCCTGAGGCAGGATTTGTACATTTATTTATACACAGAGAACGATTCAGCCAAAGTTCAGCAGTGAACTCTCACTGACAGAAAAAAATATTGTATTCTTAACTCTCAGCAACTGAAACAAATGAGCCATAAAAGTAGCAAACAATCTAAAATAGATACACAACTTTTTAAGCTTTAAGGGCTGCATCTCGTATTGGCTGTGCAGCCAGGAACATTCATGAATGCACATGGGCAGACACACATGTACACACACACACACACACCTCTTCCTCACAGGTATACCCATCTCTGCTCTCTTTTTGATCACAGGCAAAAACTTTTCAAGCAGGTATTAATACATAATTACACCCAGGGAGGCTTCTTACTGTTTTCTTTGGTATGTTTTTAGTGGTTTTATATATTTAACTTTGCATTTTTAAGGATTTTACATTTTTGACTTGCCATGTTAATGTGGTGTTTTAACTATGTTTTAAAATTGTACTGTTTTGTTGTTGTTGAGCATCTTTTGCAGGCTTTTCTGGGTCCAATTTGAGAGAAAGTCCGCATATAAATAAAATAATGAATCAACCAATCAATCTTCAGCAGACAGGGATGGACAGGTTTGAATCTCCTCTCTGACCCCTGAGATCTTAGACCACTCTACCCAAGGGTTCTCTAGTGAGACTTGAGTCTTGGCATTGGTCTTTCATGTCTCTTACTCTCTGGCAATGCTGACTCTGGTAATGGCAGTGCCTGAATAGCACTTCTCACCATCCGGGTGGGCAGCAGGGAAATGTAAGTGGAATCTACTCTGGTCATAGGCTTGACACCTCTGGTCTAAATGGTGCCCACAAAAATAAAAACAAACCTTGAGGCCTAATGGGTGATGGAGGGGTCATCTAGTCCCAGTCGGCCTTCACTTTTCAGATCTTACACCCCACCACTCTACCGTGAAGGAGATCCACCATCACAGGAAGAGAAACTGAATTTCTTTTAATATATTTACAAGTGTTCTGTTACTACACTTGGTAAGTTCCGAGGATATAAAAATGGAAGTAACATTGCTGGGAGTAGGCGTAAAGAAACAAACAAACAAAGATCTAGTAGAGTCTCAGTAACTCTAGTTAAAGTTTAAAACTGCAATAGTAATGCTGACAATTTTTTTTACTGTCGTTAACTCTAAATCAGAAAAAGAAGAATTAATTGTAACATCAGGAAAGATAAGGTGTTAGTGCTAAGTCTGTGGATGCCTTTCACTAAGTAGCATCTTGAGAAAAAGATAGAAACAGACTTCGTCCCACCTAATTCTGTGTCCTACCATAACTGCTTGGCACACCACAGGCTCATGAGATGTTCCCCTCAATATCAAGATGCTAGCTGCTGAAATGCAACCACAGGCTTTTCAATAGCACATCTGAAAATCTCTTTACAGATTATGAAATTATTACTTAGGAATGGAACATTGGTTGAGAGCCACTAATCTAGTCCATTATCCTATTTCTCGCAGCAGCTAACTAGAGTCCATTGTGTACACGCATGTAAACATATGAACTTTATGAGCAAGAAAAATTATGCTTGTGTCATCAGTGTATTTAAGGAGAATATTATGACCCCATTATTAGCATCTCAACTCCTCTGCTTGCCTTAACTTGCATACCCTGGCTTTCTCATTATTTTGTCCCAACAAGCCCAATTTCCCCCTGCATTTCACATTTCAGTTTAAGAAGTTCTCCAAGCAGCTCTCATCTGCCTGCTGAGGACTGTAATGAAACACTGCCCTCAGGAGTCTTGTGGGGGGGGGGAGGGCTCTATACACCAAAACACCTGGACTTCCCATTAATTTTGTTTTTCTGTCTTTTGCTTCCAGCTCTTTCCTCTGTCAGGGTTAGAAGCGTGAACATTTCAGTTTGTAAGTGCTAACGTAAAGCAGTTAACAGTTTAACAAGTTCTAGCAAATCCAACTTCTATTTAAAAAAGAAAAAGCAGACTCACCCACAGACATAAAAATACCCCTTCTCTTGCAGCAGAATCCTACTAATCTCTTTAGAAAAAAGACGAAGATTATCTTGAACATATTTAGGAGTGGTGTTTTGTACCATAGCTGGGGTGTCTCTTGAAAAACAAACACTCAGGTGAGTTAAAGTGCCATTCTCAACAAAGAGCTTGAGGTCATCTCTGAAAGACAAAGTAAAGGATCAGTGTAATAATGATGTTAATTCCTATGTCCAACAGCTGAAGGGTAAATTATTAACAGGTAGCACAAGGCAGAAAACTTACTCAAACAAGTAATCTCTGGCTTTGTGGCGACAGCCAAAAAATAACCATGTCTCTCCAAAAATCCAATCTTTGTGGTTTTCTTTGAGCTTTTGTCTAAATATGAAAATATAATAATTATTATACCAGAACTATGTATATTGTACATTTAAAATATCAGCATGATGCACACCCAAGTTTTGCATCCCAATAGTTACACTGATTTGCATTTATTTTCTGATTTTATGCCTTTTTAAAAGTCTAATTCTGTTAATGTGTGGGACAAGTCAAGAAAAATCTGAAGGTCCTACAGGTGCCCTACACCAAGCAGGTCCTGAAATTTCAAAAAAGCACTTGTCGCTCCATCCAGCTTACCTGTCTTATGATTTATGGGGATCACACAAATTATACATTGACTTAGTTTTAACTGTCAGTCTGGAGTGACTACCTAAAAGTTCATTTATTTATGCACTTAGCTCTACTCAAAGACAATGTACAATGAATGGGTAAATTTTGCTACTTATCTTGGAAGGCAGTGAAACAGGCAGCCACACTCAAATCATATGGCAATTCAATACCATGTGAAGTCAAAAGCTTTCATGGCCGGCATCCATATTTTTGGTGGGGTTTTGGGCTATGTGGCCTTGTTCTAGAAGAGTTTGTTTCTGATGTTTCACCAGCATCTGTGGCTGGCATCTTCAGAGAATGCTAACATGGAAGTGAGTGGGGTATATATATACACATACACACACATACTGTGTGACTGTGGGTTAGGAGGAGTGATTTCCATGTTGATCTGTGTATCGTTCTGTTGTTGACTGGCAAAATCAATTCAGCCAATCACGTGCCAAAATTTGTGCAAATCTAAGGCCCCCCCACCAAGACTTATGGACTGCCCAAGATCCACAAGGATTCTATTCCACTCTGACCAACAGTGAGTGCCACTGGATCCCCCACACATGACTTGGTCAGGTTTCTGGCCACACAATTACAAACCCATATAGGGCAAACCCCCCACTACATCAAGGACTCATCTCACTTCACAGGAAAAATCAACAACCTCCAACCTAAACTTGGAGACACAATAATCAGCTTTGATGCGGTCTCCTTGTTCACCAAAGTCCCCATAATGGACACCATGGCACTCCTCTGATAAATCTTTCTGGAAGACATCACAGCCCTGTTCGAACGTTGCCTTACCACAAGTTACTTCCAGTGGGACAAAGGATTCTACGAGCAGAGAGATGGGGTAGCTATGGGAAGGCCTCTTAAGCCCTGTGATCACTTCAAAAGTCAGTCCTGGAAACAGCACCAAAAAAGCCCACAACATGGTTCTGATATGTGGATGACACTTTCACCATTTGGAAGCACACAGAAGAAGATTTAACTGTGTTTCTGAACCATCTGAACAACATCCACCCTAACATACAATTCACAATGGAAAAAGAAGAGGAAGGAACATTGCCATTCCTGGATGTCCTGGTCATCCACAAACTGAACCAACTTTGGGCCACACAGTATACAGAAGACCTACACATATGGACAAATACTTGCATAAGAACTCCAATCATCACCCAGGACAAAAAAGAAGCACAATAAAAAATATTGGTGGATCGGGCAAAAAGAATCTATGAACCCCACTTCCTGGACAGGAGAGGCCCTCTCACAACCACAGGAGTTTACCGCATACCATGCAGCTGTGGACAAGTCTACATAGGGACCACCAAATGCAATGTTCAAACATGAATCAAGGAACATGAGAGACACTGCAGACTGGGTCAGCCAGAAAAATCAGCAGTAGCAGAAAATGTTATAAACCATCCTGGGCATAAAATGCTGTTTGAAAACACTGAAATTCTGGACGATATCGACAACTATCAGGTCAGAATGCACAGGGAAGCCATTGAAATCCACAAGCACCTGGACAAAGAAGAAACCCTTAAAGTTAGCAAAGTTTGGCTACCAGTCCTCAAAAATACTAAAATCAAGACCCAGCAAATGCAAATGTAAACCACCCAGGGTCAGGGTTTTCCCAGCAACTAATGGATCTCTAATTAAACAGACACAAATCCTCTTTGCATATCCTCCCACCCTGAGGCCTTGCCATTCAACAACAAAATATTACTCAGATTAACATAGGAATCACTCCTCTCAACCCAGGGCCACACAGTATATATAATATCCCACTCACTTCCATTCTCTGAAGATGCCAGAATTCACAGCTTTGGAATGCACGGTTTTAATTATTTGCGAGTTTGCCACCTCCCCTCCTCTTGCTCTTTTGCATCCTGTCCCTCTTCTTCCTCCCGTCCCTGCTTACCTCCTCCTTTCGCACCCCCGGCCTAGCTTTGCCTTGGGGGCTAGCAGGGGGTCTTCCCTCAGTCCAGCGGCAGTGAGCCAGGGTGGACAGGCCGCCAGGGCCTGTAATACGCTCCCTGCTGGAGAGCCCCCGTGGCAATCTCCCCTCCTGCCAGATGCATGCCCTGCCCCCCTCCACCACAGCTAATGTTACCTCTCTAACAGCCACTTGTTTCCCCTCTCTGCCCCGTTGCTCTGGAGCTCGATCAGCTGAGCAGGCTCCAAGGCAATGGGGCCAAGAGAAGAAGCAGAGCCTCCCCCCTCCCTGCTCACTCTCTCTGCCCTGTCACCCTGGAGCTAGATCAGCTGAGCTGGCTCCAAAGCAATGGAGGGATGGAAGGAAGAGGGGACGTGAATATCTGGAAATTTCAAATTCGTGGGTGTTCCTGGAACAGATCCCCCGTGAATTCGGAGGGATAACTGCAGTTCACTACCACACTTAACATGTCAGTTGAGCACATGCTTAAGTGTCTATCTAGATGACCCTTAAAAATGCAGCCATCTCTAAATCTGAATAGAATCTGAGTGTCCTCATTGTTGTCAGACATAAAGTGTTGTCCTCATGGATGAAATCCAAGAAATATAAATGTTTAAGCATTTCAAACAGATATGAAGTCCTTCTTGTCTGTCTTCTCAATACAACTGTATAAAAACCTGATTCATGCAAACAGTATTTCTTTATATTAGCACATCTTCTGCCTCAACTGCTAGATATTCATTCAGCACCAACATTAATATGACAGTGGCATTATAACTCTCAAATGTTCTCTGTTTTAACTACATCAAAGTTTTAGTCAATTTCAATGCACAGCTGCTTCAAACTGCTTTTTACTAAAATGCACAGGCTATTGCAATAATATGGAATAAATTAGTCACAGCAGCTTGTTAAACATTACAAGTTCCGATTATTAGTAATAATGGTAGCAAATCTGTATCCCCTCCATTTTCAAAACCAGCTATTGGCTGTCTCAATTAATGTTTTCCCAAGAATTTATTACCCTGTTTAAAAAAGAAATCATTTGGCATTGCAACAATTCAATTTCATGCTCCACATACAGATATTTCTCTGGTTTCTTCCCCTTATTACTCTTCTCAAAATTACAAACAAGACAGCAAGCTAATCCTTTAAATGGATGCTAAATCAAGTATGAGCTTGGAACATCAAACTGCAAAGAGTCAAAGTGTTAAACTTAGGGTGCTTGGTACAAACACATTCATCAATTCTGAAAGCAATGATTTTCAGGCGTGGTTGATGAGGTGTTTTAAAAAGAATCTACAAAATGTTTGGAATGCAGGCAAATCATCATAATCAGTTCTCAGTTCATTTCCAGGCCCAAGGTATAGTGCTGGTGCTAACTTATTATGCTCTTCAGACCTCAGAGCCACAATATTGAAGGAACACCTTTTCAGCCTCAGAGGAAGGCAATAGCAAACTTCCTGAATAAGCCTTGCCACGGAAAACCTATGATAGGGTTGCCATAAGTCAGAGCTGGCTCAATGGCAAATACCACCAGGAGTAAATACAACTATGGCCATACCTTCCCCACAAAGTGTTCAAAATTCATATCAAGCCTAAGCTTTTACTCCCTAACCTGTTTTATTCCATTCAAATAAAGTGGTGATGTTGTTTACCTGCTTTGAAGTATATGTAAATTTATATTCTGAAGATTTTACCTTGAGAACCTCTGGTCAATCTGATGATTAAACTGAAATGAAGCAGATCGAAATGGAAAAACCATATTTGGGCTCTAAGTGAGTGCTATCTGATGGAAACTCTTAATTTAAAGCCATAATAGCTTCCTTATGTTGATGTAGCAAATGACAAATAAGAGATGACATCTGTTTTAAAAAAATATATTCACAGAAGGGGGGGGGGGGAAGAAAACCATGATGATATCAAAAGAGTGTTGCAAGACTGTATGGGGTGGGAATGATATAGTCTAATGACTGCTCACATGCATGCACGCACACTCACACACGGAGAAAATCTGGCCAAATAAAATGAACAGTTGTCCTGGAGACCTCCAGGTGTGAGAAGTATCTTCTAAGTGTGTGCAGATAGGTGGGGACTTTTAAACTGTTTTCCCCTAGCAATATCAGAAGTGAACCTCTGGTCATTTCTAGTTTTGCAAAAGTACAGAAAACTGCATTTATGGACGTTGTGTCTCGTGGCATGCCTCTCTGGGCAAATATGACTTTTAGACTCCCAGAGACTGCCCGTCCTTGCCCTATTACATTGAAGATTGTTCCAGGTTGTTCTATTCCAAGACAACTTCTTTACTATTCCTGTACAGCTGTATCCCTTTGTTGTTGTTTTTTAAAGACTTGGAAACATTATATGGGATCCACTTCCTGATGGATTTGTCACAAGTGCCTCTCTTTCTACAGCAGGGATGCCCAACTTGTGCTCTGAGGAGCCCTTAGGGCTCCATGTGCACTTCCCAGGTGCTCTGCGGCTGCTCCAGGAAAATGAAAGAAATAAAAATTGAATAAAATTAAAGAATAAACAAAAAGCAACACTACTCCTAAACACGGTTAACTGGTAAGACATAAGATAGGCCTCTTAGAGGATCCGCCATAGAAATAAGGTCTCCATGAGTCAAAAAGGTTGGGAACCCCTGCAGAGATACGTAGGACCAGTCACAAGCATATCCCCCCCCCCCGGCAAGATGTTAAATGCTTCCCCACCCCTGTATGTGATTACATCATCATAATCTTTTATTACAATCAATAGATCTAATAAGAGTCTCAATCATTTATCAGCTTTTATCTAAAACACACAAAGAGCTCTAATCCTCTTTGCCTCTGAGAGAAATTTAGCAACAGACAACATTACATTAGGGGACTTATCCTCAAACAAGAACCTGATATGGAATTGGTCAGAACATCCAACAAATTTTTCTCAATAGTGGAATAATCAAATTCTGGCACGCCTCATTATAAAAGGTACAAGACAAAAAATTGGCTTCATCGACCCAACTTCCATGTTATTTACAAGGGCACCATCTCTCTAAGTAAGGGATACAAGCAAATCTGCCTCGGAGCAGTTCAGCAGAAAAAAAAAACCATTAAATCTGGCCTGAGAAAAAAGTCTGTGGTACTTAGGCACAGTCAGATTTATTATATAGTAAGCTCACTGAAAGGCCCAGTGTAATATACTGTACATTCAATACACTAGACGAGCAGCTTAAGTAGGAGCAATAACGCAGATTGCAAAAAGCTTATGCTCCACAGTCTCTGGTTGAGAAATTTAAGGGCAATCCCCAATCCCAAATTAGAGAGAAGTGAAGAAGAAAGACCAATTGAAGGGGCTTTTTTGTGAGACGTACCAGCTACTTACATAATTGTCCTGGGGCACATGTGATTACAGCATTCACAGGGTTAAGTCTTCTGTTGCCCAGTCCCTGCCTGCACAATTGGCACTGGTGAAATTCTCTTTCTGTACATGACACAGGACATCAAATGATTTGTGTGATGTACAGAAAGAGAACTTGAGCAACAAGACCAAGGCCTCTGTAGTGGCTGCTGGATCTTTCTGCTTACTATGGGCAGAGATCAGATAATGAGTTTCACTGTATTTCACCAGTTTTCCAGGTGCTGTGAAAAGTTTCTGTAACCACTAAGAAACTGTTTATATAAATAACCACTTGCCTATGTTGCAGAAAGCCGATAAATGGTGCAATTCCAGATCCTGGACCAATCATAATAAAAGGAATTGATGGATTGTCTGGTAAATGAAAACTGTTGGTCAGACGAGAAGATATGGAGATCTACAATGCAATTAGAAATCATTAATGTACCTGAGGAAAACAGAAGGCCCATATACAAGCTATACCTTCCACTCAAAAATCTGATGCAATTGCTAAATTAGTCTCTGATTGACATTACAATGAAAAGCAGATGTCAGTATCAAATCCCCACAACATCTAACAATAGAAGAAAAGGAAATCTATTGTAGAAAGGCACAAATGATATGTTACATGAGACAAAAAAACAAAACAAAACAAAACAAAAAAAACACCTATGGTTGGATCTAGTTTTGATACCTCTGGAATGAGGACTTCATCACCCTTTGTACTTGACTGAAGGATTGGGGCAACCAAGTTGGCCAACCAGCCAGTACAAACCCCTCTTCGCAGTTCACCTACATGAGATGCGAACTCCACAATGTTAAAGATGAAGATCATCTTTCCAGGGTGATATAAACTAGAGCTGTATTGAAAGAATTAAGAAACATCACACACTCAATAAAATAATAAGTAGCAACTATTCCACTGTAGACATAGGCAATTGTGATCAGAACTGTTTATAGTCTGAGCTAAGACGGACCTCACCTAGAAAAAGTGAACACTGTGATCCATACCCAAAGCCAGGATGCTTCTGCTCCCCACCCCACCCCACCCACCCAATTTTATTCAGTATCTCCACCTCTGCCTGATATTTCACCCAAAATTGCCCACACTTCTTCCTGGCAATAAGGGCTAGAGACATGAAAGATGAAGATTCTTGGAATGCTGAATTATGCACTCCAAATTTCAGATTTTTTTTGTACTTGCTTAGAACACCACTACCATGATCACAGCCCCTACTGTCATACAAGACTTTTTAATAATGAATTGCCCTTCTTTTTGCAAGTTCATCTTCCATCTTGGTATCATAAATACTGTTTAAAATAATAATGAACACCACAGCATCCACATATGTTGTTATAATCTTTAAAACAATCCTGTATAATAGGCCACCAAATACTTTTATCTGAGAAACCAGATTAAAAGTTCAAGTAGATAAATAGGTACCACTTTGGTGGGAGGGTAACAATGTTCCGTGCACCTTGGTGTTGTCATGCTGGCCACACAACCAGAAAGTCATCTTTGACAACACTGGCTTCCTCAGCTTAGTAACAGAGATGAACACCACCCTCACAGTCAGACATGACTAGACAATCACATCAAAGGGGAAACCTTTACTTTTACATAAAAATGTTAAGTATCTATCAGTCTCTCAATGTTGAGAAAACAGCATATCGCAAAAGCATTCTCTATCCATAAGGAGATGAGATGCAATGTTTGAAAATATGAAATGGTACACAATATTAACAATGGGGGAAAAAAACAGGCATCGCCTTACCTTGCAGCTGAGTAAGGTCTGGCCTGTAATTTTGGAAGATGTTCTGAGAAAAACAGAAGCCAGTGAATTATGATATTGCGGTTCATTCCACTACATAAACTAAATTGGACTCACTCTCTATATACTTATGTTCAAAAATAACCTGCAGTATTCACTTATCGGGTTTAGCTGCTTTCATTTAAAACAAACACACAAGTGGTAGTGCAGATATGCTGACTTGTAGCATTTTGAGGCAGATATATCCATGTATAGGTTTCAGGAGGAAAAAACCTAACTGGCATCAAAAATGCTATACTGTAGATATACAACTACTTATGAGCAAGAACACTATTATATATATATATATATATATATATATATATATATAATAGGCTGTAGTGCAGATAGCACTAAAAAAGATATAACAAATTCATGGAGGATAGGTCTATATATGGCTTTAAGCTGCAGTGTATATGCAAGTTCAAATGACAGCATACTACTAATTACCAGATGTCTGAAGCCAATCTACAAGGGACAGTGATTCCTATGGGAAACAAGCTGGACATTGTTCAAAGAGTTCTGGGCTAGGTGAATATTTGGTCTGACCCACAAATCTTCTAATTATTTGAGAACGTGCCAAGATGCATAAAGTACACGCTCATATGTAAGTTTCTATAGCACTGTTTTTTGTTTTGTCTTTACTGCCACTGTTGAATCTTATTTCTAATGTATCAAAGTGATTCTACATTTTCAGATACCTAGTGCTATAGTCCATACTCACCAATCAGAAGACTAAGTGGAGGCTGGCAAGTTGGGAAAGTATGAAGTAAATCCAACAAACAGACACCAGCATTCCTTATGAAAGTGTTATAATCAGAGGATCCTTGCTTACTACACAACTCTTGAAGTCTCCTTTTTTCTCCAATATCAGTAGTATATTCTACCAGAGACCGCAAAAATGCCTAGCAGAAAAAAAGAGGTGGTATTTAACAGGTTGAGTCATACTATTTGAAAGATTCTTCTTCAGTAACATAAACATGCCCCTCAATAGTACTCTTGGTCCTCCATATCCACAGATTCTTTATCCACGGATTCAACCATCCATGGTTTGAAATACACATACACACATACACATATATTCCAAAAAGCAAACCTTGATTTTGCCATTTTAAGTAGGGGGCACTGTTTTACTCTGCCATTGTATTTAATGGACATCCATTATTTAATGGACACCCATTGAGCATCCATGTATTTGGGTATCCATGAAGGGATCCTGGAACCAAACACTAGCAGATACCAAGGCCCACTGTATTCTCTGTCAGAATGCCTTCTATCAAAGGAACTTGGGGATGCAATGTGGGATTATCCCATTTTACCCTTGCAACAAACTTGCTAAAAGACTCTTTTCATGTTGTTCTTGATACTACAGTTGTTATAATGTCGGTGATTTCTAGTCTGAAGGAAGAGTGAATAGAGGCCATTTTGTAAAATGTTTGTACCTGGCACATTGACTATGCCTGTGTAGGCTGACAGAGTACCTTGTCCAAAGATTGCACACTGAACTATCATTGAAGTGGTTAACAGAAACAAGTTAAAGAAAACGGTAAGGAGATCATGCTATGTAACAAGCAAATAGCACAACTGCTTTTGGTAGTACCTTTTCGGCAATATACTTTACTGGTCTTAGAAGAATAAATATAAATCAGTTATGGGATACTTCTCTAGGGTTGTTCATTGCTGCCACCAAGTGGACTACACTGGCACCAAAATATGATCACGTTTGACACTGTTCCATTAGTTAGCAGAGAGATGGTAGGTTGTTTTATCTTTTACCACTATGAATCTTAGAAAAGAGGTCTAGAAAGGGTTTTAAAGGTTGTTGCTTTACTCCTTTTTTAAAACCGTGATTTTGCATAGCAAGGTGACTGTAACAAATAGCAGTTTCAACAGCTACTACAACCACCCATAGAAATCCTGCTTCCAGCCCTCTTTTAACCTACAGTCCCCTTCTTCATTCACCATCCCTCTAACATATCATTTGTGCAGGAAACTGGCAGAGAGAGGAATAAGAAAACGTAACAAGATGCATGCTTTGGCTTTCTTTCCCTCTCCAGCTCCAAAATGAAGCTAGGCTTTGGTTGAGAGAGAGCAACTGAGCAATACTGAAGGAACTGAAAGGGACTTCCTGAATAGATGGCTACTGTAAGTGTTGGAATTTCTAGCTACTACCAGGTTAGTATGGGACGTCCAACCTAGTGGAATCTCATTCATTGACTTTTGGGCATACCAAGAGTCAGATTTCCCACTTAGTAATTAAATGTTCACAAACCTGAGGGTAGGGAACCGTCCAATTAAAAAGATTGTATGTACAGCGCTGTGTAAATTTACAGCGCTTTATAAATAAAGGTTAATAATAATAATAATAATAATAATAATTCACAAGGATGTTAGCAGTTCACCTTGATTAAGTGGCTTGAAGCCAGATAACAGCTACTTTTTAAAAAAGCTTTTTGTAAGATTCCATTCTGCTCAGCAGAAATGACAAAAAATAAGAATGGCAAGTATGACGAGAATGGATTCCTCTCAACATCAGCCAAATATATACTGGGACAGAAATTGCTGACAAAGACAGTAAATATATTACCTACACATAATTACACGCTTCAAGGCTTACTACTGCAAACTCAAACATGAACAACAGAAGATGAGCAGCATGCTTCAAAGATACATACAGAAACCACCTTTTACAAACTACCAAGCTTGTAAGCCAGTAATGTTTACTTGAAAATATCAATATTTGAAAAGAGAAAGGAGAAAATAAACCTTTTTGACAACTGCTCTTATTTCCAGACACCATGTCAAAATGAATTTCACAGTACTCTTTTCAGGTATGTGTTGTGGCAAAGCCGCTCCTGTTTAAAAGAAAACAATATATATTAAAACTGAGAACATAATGAGAAATAGATTTGCTCTTCCATATAATTACTTGGGGGTTAATTGTAATGCTGTCTCCTAGAATATTCAAATTATACTATAAAGCAAGAGTTTTTCAATCTATTCAGAGAACCACAGGACTTCTTGCAAGCTTATAAAAAATTCCTTTATTCAAAGAAATTGTGGACAAGCTTGAAAGCCAGCTTTTCCACTACTCCCAAGAGCTGAATGTCTTCTAGAGCAAGTTACTAAAAACTGTGGTCATAAACCAGTGCTGGTCCCCAAGCCATTAGTTGCTAATTCCTAGTGAGTTTCCAGAAAAGAAACAGAAGTAACCAAAGTGCACAAATATGGTGCTGCTCCCTGGCAGACTGGAGGAAGAGATAGCTGGTTCCTCAAATCAGCTTAAGACACACTGATCTAGACCAGGACAGGCCTTGGATGAAGGCCAGGATTCTTCCATGGATTTTGCATCTTAGAATGGTGTTGTACATTTAAAAGCACAATTTCTCCTTGAAAAAAAGGTGCATGTTCCCAGTGTGTTTACAAATGGACTAAGTCATCCTGGCAGTCTTTCAGAAATTTCAAGAATGCAGTTCTGCTTGTAAACAAATCACACAGGGAGGAGCAGGCTCTGATTTAAAGGAAAAATTGTACTGTTAAAACTATTGCTTTTTTCCTGTGGTAGGAGGGTGACGGATGCAAAAATGGATGAAGGGCATGTTCATACTGGTTCTAGAGCAATATATTGACACACCATGTCAGTCTGCATTCAGCATCCACTAAAACTGCACCCTGAAATTCTTTCCTTGGATCCTTTATATGCAGGTATTCATTGGCATACAAATTAATGTGCAAGCAGAAGGTGGATCGCAAGTTAGAAAATCTTCAATATAAAAATATCATATTAAATCCTACTTATAAGAATAGAAATTTTCTGATAAATTCTGACAACCTTTGTTTCCGAATAAAAATGGATAAGACTACCTAGATTTCAGTTTCCTTATTACTGAGCGCTATGACATACCAACATGTTTAGTGTATAATATATGGTGAACGCCAAAATAAATTTTATAATTAGGGAGAAAACAGCTGTTACTTGGTAATCATGTGGTGGAAATGCCAGGTCCTCTTACAAATTAGAAACGGGTTAACAAAACAAAAACAGAAATAACCTACCAGCATTATAACAGACAAAAATAAACAGTGACTCCCTCCCACCCCCAAAATCAGTACCAGACCAGAGATATTTACATAAATGGTACATAAATTGATTTGAATTCAGGGATGTATGGCACTGTAGCCAAAGTTTGAAGATAGGAAAATTCCACTGAGACCAAGAAGAGCTGGAAAATGAGCTCCTTTTCATAAACTGGGCAACTAGACAAAGCCAAGCAGACACAAATCAGATAAAAGCTGCATCCACATCACAGACAAAAATGCAGTTTGACACCACTTTGCCATACCCCAATGCTATGGAATCCTGGGATTTGCAGTTTTGTGAGATATTTAGCCTTTTCTGCCATTCGCTCTGGTGCCACATCAAACTACAAATCCCAGGATTCCATAGCATGCAGACATGGCAGTTAAAGCACTGTCAAACTGCATTATTTCTGCTGCATGGATGCAGCCAAAGGCTATATTTATTAGTACATTTACTAAGGAATAAACTAAATTTGCTGAATTTGAACAAACATGTCTTATATTTTAGTAAACACGCACATGGCTGTGCTGTATATAAAGACAAGAATAAGGCAAAATATATTTGGCAAAAATTGCATTTTAGTTGGTGGTATCTCAACTAGTCATATGCATTAATTTTAAAATGACTGTAACTGAAACCTACTCATTTCAGGAAAAAAGAAACAATGAGAACTGAAATGGATTTTTTAAAATTTGTTTTCCCATTGACCAACAGGACCACCCAATCCACTCCTTGTAAATTTGAGTCTTGCCCATTTTAACTGGATTATATTATCAGGCATTCTATTATTCTCTCAGTGCATCAGATATGCCAAATTTCAAAGAGGAAGAGAATGCACAACAATTTTATTTTTGTGCATCTTTTCCTTAATAGCAATATTATGCTATTAGTGGAATCCAACACATATTTTGAACTTATGGACTGAAACAAACAAGACTTTCTTGCAGATGCCAAAGGAGTTAAAATGTACAGCTGACCCTCCATATCCATGGATTCTTTATCGCTGGATTCAACTATCCATAGTTTGAAAATATTCCAAAAAATATAAAATCCAAAAAGTAAACATTCATTTTGCCATATTTTATAATAGACATACACTATTGTATTTAATGAGACTTGAGTATCTATGGATTTTGGTATTCATGGGGGATCCTGGAACCAAACCCCAGTGGATACCAAGGGTCCACTGTACAGTGTTCGTACAGAACTCCTGACTGTATGAGAACCAGCATCTTTGGTCTTCAGACAAAAGGGAAATAGAGACATTAAGTGTGCACTAATTTTAAAAGGTTGGTTATCACATACAAAGAAATCCTTGGTACACATACAAAACCTACCTCTCTTTTTAGTGCCTGATTTAACCTTCAAGCACACAAAGAAATCTTTCTTCTCCAAGAGACCCAAGATACTGAGAAGTTCATCAACCTCACTGGTATAGTTGGGACATATTACATTAAAGGCATCTCCAGGATGATAGCTAAATGTTGTTTTCTGTTTTAAAAACATCAATTAAAAATGTAAGTTTAAACAGTACTTTAAATTTATGTGCATTTCTCTCCCCTCTGTCTAAGTATTACTCCCTCTACCATAATGAATCATCACCAAAGTTTTCTCTCTGTGTGTGTGTGTGTTGTGTGCCTTTAAGTTGTTTCTAACTTATGGAGTCCCTAAGGCGAGCCTATCACAGTGTTTTCTTGGCAAATTTCTTCAAAGGAAGTTTGCTATTGCCATTCCTAAAGCTGAGAAAATATAACTTGCCCAAGGTCACCTAGTGTGGGTCCATGGCTGTGTGGGAATTCAAACCCTGTTTTCCAGAGTCATATTCTAATGCTCAAACCACTATACCACACTGTCTCTCAAGAAATATTCCAGCATTGCTTTGTAGCTGCTTTGAGCACAAGTTGAAATGTAAATATTAATAAATACACTTATTGCAGGTCCCACTTATAAAATAGTATCCTTCAAGTTTGAAACACACTTCTCAGATTGTTTACTTGTACACTACATTCATCATCACCACCCAATCCAAAAAGTTAAAAGTAGGCAGAACAATAAATTCAACTCACAGATATATCAAGTTCTACCAGCAAAGTCTTTTTTATTGCATCATCCTTAGTAAGTTGAACAGCCTTGGTGACAGGAACTTGGAAAACGGAGCTCTCTGAAACACAAGGCAGGCCAGTATCCTGAAAACAAGCTGATGCAAGTTTAGACTGAAGAAATAAGCACATAATTTGTACAACTGCTATGTTTAACTATCACAGTGTATCAGCATGATCCTGCCAAAGAAATCTCTTGCATCTCACTGATATCAACAAAAGAGTTTAGCTCCTACTTAACTGTCAATCAGATTTAAACAGGACTTGGAAGGTGTTCGTTCTTCAAAAAAATATTTTAACGGCTGTTCATAAATAATTTTTCTAATGTTGACATACACAAGCGCCAAAAAAAGCAAGAGCAAACACAATAAAGATACAAAATCACATTTTATAAACAATTAATGAATTGAAATGGTTCTCTTTTTTGGCTCACCAGGGCTTCATATACTTATTTTATTAGAAAAGACGACATCAGAATGATTAGAAAAGCAGATGAAGTCAAAAGATAGACAGTTATAAATACTCTTCCTAGTTACAAGTTGAGTCTCCCTTATCCAGAACTCTGAAATCCAAAATATTCCAAAAACCAAAATAATTTTTGTGTGTGGTTGAGCTAGTGACAGCTTGGCTTTCAGATGGTTCAGTGTACACTTGTTTAATGCACAAAATTATTCAAAATATTGTGTATAAAATTACCTTCAGGCTATGTTTATAAGGTGCATATGAAACATATATGAATTAGACTACACTCTCTGAATCAAGTGTTGTCCTAGCAACTTCCTACTGATTCAGATAGGACTAACAATTGGATTTAGGTTAAATGGCACTCTCTTCCCACATAACCCTGCTAATTTAGCTAACCTTGTGAGACTACAGAGGGTTACTAAGAGAGTCAGAACAAGCCATAGACTGAGCAAACAGATTCAAGGTAGCTGTGCTCTAGAACTGTTGGCCACCAGGCTAGCAGACTTTTCTTGCTTTCTATGGCCTGATACAGACAAGCCAAAATAAAGCTGCTTCAAGTCACTTTGGAGGTATGCTGTTTAAATGATACATACGCCCTAAGAGTTGAGAAGCCGCACCAAATCCACGCTCCAGCCCTAAGGATTGGAGTGCAGCTTTGGCACAGCTCCCAGATTCTTAGGACTCATGCATCATTGAAACAC
The DNA here is from genome assembly GCF_019175285.1 of Sceloporus undulatus. Lineage (NCBI taxonomy): Eukaryota > Metazoa > Chordata > Lepidosauria > Squamata > Phrynosomatidae > Sceloporus > Sceloporus undulatus. The sequence continues at coordinate 140,333,897 of NC_056525.1, forward strand.
CATACCTCCAAAGTGACCTTAAGCAGCTTTATTTTGGCCTGTCTGTACAGGGCCCATGAGTGCAGCTGTTAGGACACTGGCATCAAAGAGAAGGAAGCTAAAGTGGCTTCACAAGGAAGCTGTTCTCAATAGAAAACAGAAATGAGGAGCAGCAATTCCTGATTACTTCCTGCTGGAAATTTTCAAGAATGAAAGAGTTCCAAGGATAGAACATGAACACCCACATCTCACATGCACTATTTCCATCAGCCATGTAAGCCAGTCCTGAGCAATAGCTTTGCTGCCTGCAGAGCAGGTAGTGACAAACCTATCATGCACAGCATCTCCCCACATACAAACTGAGTTCAGATATGAAAAATTCCAAAAGATCTGAAGCTAGAGATATTTTCACCATAGAAGACATTACCTGGTCAGAGCTTTCTTGAAAACACAGTTCCAGGTATTCTGGAGGTAAAGCAGGAACATTGAGAGTGGACTGTGAAAGTGGAGGTACAGATTGAGAAAGTGAAGGCTGAGAGTGTTGAGTGGAAAGTTTTGAGGAAATATTTGCTTTGGTTAAAAGACCAGTCTTCAATTCAGAATCCTCTATTTTCAAACATTCTACTTTGGAAACTACGCATAAGTTAGAAACTGTGTTGGCACAAGGAGATGTATTATGGTTTGTGTCTTCTTTTTTTGATGAAAATTCTTGATTGAGGGCAATCCAAAGGTTAGCAATCCATGGTTCAACTACTAATTCCAAACTGAAACAAAGAAATAAAAACTTTTTTAATTAAAAAAAAATTGAAGGTACTGGCATAAACACAACACTGAGATGCAATGGCTTATTATTAAAGGATACTCAAAAGAACAGACTAGAGCCCTTCTCCATCAGAAGATATGCTGTCAAGGACTAAATCATTTACTCACTGAAAGTCCTGTGCTGGTCTTTTACCTGCCCTCCTCCCAATTACCACTTCATTTTCCTGCAAGCTTAAGACATAGGACACTCTTCTTTCCCTGCAGCTCTATGTTGCAAGAAGACAAGAAAATAAAAAGGCAGCTGCATTCAAGCACCTGGAATGCTTTTTGGCTTGCACAGCCAACAGGTAAAAGAACACAGGGGAGCACAACAGTTGAGGCTTATTAAGTTGAACTTCCTAAAGTAGAGCCATCACAACTTGCTCCAACAGGATTAGGCCTAGTGCCTGCACACTATTAGCTTGGAATACTCCCTGATAGTAAAAGGGAGATCATCTTGCATTTGCAATCATCTCCTCTGGTAGTTTGGAGGAGTCTGAGGAATTGCTTTTAACCACTATATAACCGTGCTCACCCACCTACTCCCAAGCTTGTAATCATCACTGTTTGGATACATTATCCCATGGACACAATGGGGTACAAATAAATGGAATTATTAATCCAGAAGAAAACCACAAAGAACCTTATCCCACTGAATTTTTTGTCATATGACTGAAATTTGGATCGAAATGCTTTGGGAGGAAGTTAAAACCAAGAATTCATCAGAGACATTATCTTACCCTACAGCATCATCAGCTTGTCCCATCTCACAAAAACGTTGTGCTCCCAGCTCCTGAAGTCGTCTGTCTACTATTTTTCCACCATTGCAAAAGAAGGTGTATTCAGAGTCTCCCAGACCTGAGAACACCAAAGTAAGGATAACAGGCAAAAAACCCACAAAGATTCAAATAAGGAGTTTCAAAATAAATCTATGCTCAAACTCTTAATGCAAAAAGAAAACAGAAATTCCACACAAAATAAAATATCTTAGATTTGCCACCACAATTCATCTTTTGCACTTTTGTCTTGTATCCAAAGCCAGCAAAGTCCAGTTGTGTTTTGTTTTAGGTACAGCATAAAGGGTTTAGGAATCAAGATGTCTTTTATCAAAGCTAGCCATCTCTCTCACTCAACTACTAAAATATTGAGGTGATTCAGAGAAGAGAAAGGAAAAGAAGTACTTTGCTTCTGAACTGAGGTGTTTCCCTTTTCCCAGGACTATCTCATTCTTTACACTGGTTGCCTGGCACACAGCTGCCAATCCAGAAGTACCTCTCCTTTGGACTTTTGTCAGCATTGCTTGAAATGATTAGCTTGAGAGGTGGAATAAGGTGGGCCAAGCTGATACATAAAGAAAAGGGATGAAGAGGCTTCCTTCCCTTTCTTATCTCCTCTTTGTCACACCATACCACCTCTCCACACACTTCTGACCTGTGGATAAAAGAAGCTTACATGATCTGCTGCTTCCAGAATATTGATAAGCAAATGGAAAGCTCACAGGTTTGTTTCAAGGAAGAGCCTTTGGATTTTGTCAACAGCATAAACTCCTTACCATAGCAGGAGAATATAACATTTGGTTATGTACCCAGGACTCTTTTCTTGCCTTCACTAGTTCATCAGTGAAGAAAGAGGGCAGCTTGGATTAAAGGACATTCCTCAAATCCAAAAACCTTGGTGATGCTCTTACCTTTCAAAGCAGCCATCTAATCAAATAACTGCCCACCCACAGTTCAGGAAGACAGCAGATATAAACGGCATGCTAAAACAGGGTTAGGCAATGCATGCCCTTCCAGTTGTTCTATCTTGTATGGCAACTCATTATCAGCTATGCAGGCTGAACTGATCTGAACTGCAATCCAACTATGGATGGCTGGATGTTGACCACCCCTGTGTTAAACAATTGTAGAGCAAGGACGAAGAACCTTTGGCCCAGATGGTCACGTCCCTTTCCCATGACACCACTGTTTGGTAACTTCTCACCTTTTGTACATATTTTCCACCCTGCGCCACTCCAAAAAGATTAGAATTTATTTTCCAAACCATAATCATTGGGGAAAGCATCTTTAAGCTAAATGTTGTTGCTATTTTTAGCCTACCCTTTTTGAATTGGCTGCACTCACCATTAGAATGTAGCACGTTGTGTGAATGCAGCCACTTTGCTATCTTTTGTTAAAAAATGAATTTTCCTTCAAAACAAAGATAGTCAAACACAAAAATATAAATTATATGCTCAATGGACTATGGTTAATAGTCATAATCTCTGAAGTGCAGAGGGCATGTGTCTTCTCATTTTTAGATTTGGCTCTGTTTCAAGACAACACCATATTAACCTTCTACAGATGTTTGCCTTAACATGTGAGGACTGGAAGTAAGAACAGGGTAGGAGGCCACACACGCACACCCTGTTCCTATGTCCCTATATGAAAATCAGGGGTGAAGCACACAGATGCCTGCAGTGAGGCTAGTGTATGTACCCCTCCCTATATTTATTTATTTGGGATTCAAAATGGGATCCAGCCTCTGTTTAAAGACCTCCAAAGGAGGAGACTCCACCACTCTCCAAGGGAGTGTGTTCCACTGTCGAACAGCTCTTACTGTCAGGAAGTTCTTCCTAATATTATTAAAATATAAAGTTACCAAATCAAAGAAAAAGCCCTTGTAATTTTACTTGTCTGCTGTTTCAACAGACAAGTAAACATGTACAGTACTGTGAAATAATCCACTGAAAACTGAAGTTTGTTCCTGTGGATTTATGGTCCTAATATATTCATATTTATTTGCCATCCACTCCAAATGTAATTCAATCACATTTGAACAAATCAGTTTCTCCAATATATTATGCACATAAAGAAAACACAAGGAAAGAATTCAAAAACGCAGCCATGTTAGTCTGGAATATCAGTATGAAAAGGGATCTTGTAGCACCTTTGAGACTAACAGGCTAAACAGACGAGCACAATATGCCAGCATTTAGATGATGCATGCCCGACAACGCCCCCAAGCCAGCATCACACCGCCCACCCAACTAGACAGCGGGCAGAGTTATGATGCTCTGGCGGTGCACCGTTTATATGCCACACACTGCAAGAGTGCCAAAAAGTTGGTGCTGCAACAGAAAGCAGCCCTTCTTCTGCCCTAAAAAGGAGCTGTATTTTGCCGTTTCTTTTTGGGCTGGAAAAATGCCAGATTGGGGACATCTGTTCCAGCCCTAATTGTGTAAAAGAAGTTGTAGCATAAGCTTTTGTAGACTTGGGCTGCATCAGCACTATAGAAATAATCCATCTTGACACCACTTTAACTGCCAGGGCTCAATGCTGTGAAATTCTGGGATTTGTAATCTTTTGTGGCACTATAGCTCTCTCACAGAGGCTAAATGTCTCACAAAACTACAGTTCTCAGAATTACATAGCACTGAGCTATGGCAGTTAAAGAGTTTTAAACTGGATTATTTCTGTAGTGTGGATGCAGCCTCAGTCTACTTTCTTGGACACATTTAAGGAAGTAGACCAAGTCTATGAAAGTTTATGCTACTGCTACAGCTTCTTTTGCACAGTTAGTCTCAAAGGTGCTACAAGATGCCTTTGCACATGGAAAGAAGATAAAGCAAAGGCACAGTTTTAAAATCCAGGTGGTTGGGTTAAAGAGAAAAACAAAACAAGAGAGTGCAGATTTCCCTGTGCCAAAGGTTCAGTCAAATTCTTGTGTCAGAGTCTTAAATTATATCCTAATTCTGTGTGGTACTTCAGCCATACTGTCAATGTGAGCTATATAAAAATAAAATCCTACTTGAGTTTTTCATCTTTTTAAAGCATTTGCTCAGAAATATGTATTTGTGATTTTTTCATGTTTGGTAGGGACAACACACCATAGACAAGTTACCTAGCAATCCATATCGTAAATGGGAGAAGTGATCCACTGGCAATGTTTTGTCATTAATTTCCTTAACAAACTTGATTGCTGTGTCTGGTGGCTCTCCTGTTCCAGTTGTAGAAATAACAATAACCACAGGATCATTTTCATTGTCCAGGTTGTACTAAAAGCAAAAAAGAAAAAAAACAATTAAAATTTCATGACACAAGATAACCAATACAATGGCAAAGTCTTTGCGCACATAATCAAAGATGAATAAGGAACAACTGGGAGGTAAGCCTTACTGATTTTTAACCACTTTATCAGGCCTTTTCCTCCATCAGCATGGATAACATTTTGAAAAATGCAATTGTTTCTGAACTGAGACTGTAGGGGCCAGTAGATTAGTACTAAGTAACATGGGGTTAAGCTTTTCTGATGTTTTAGCTAATTTGTCAGGCTTCCTCTCCCCACCCAAAGCAATTGTAAATCACTTTTGAAAAAAGCAATTGTTTTTTACCTGAGCCTGTTGAGGCCAGTAGACAATGTGTAAACAAGGTTATTCAGACTATATCAATGGCTTGTCTGCAGGATTCTCTGGAGTGCCCTTACTATTCTCCTTTATTTGGTACTACAGGGGATCCGTAGGTAAGTTCTTTGTTTTAGAATCTGGTTTCACTTTCTCCTGTCCTAAAGGGGGCTTTCTACCTCCAAGGCAACTGTCCCTGTAGTAAATAATTGTTCCATTTGGATCCCTGCTTTTTTCCTCTTTTTGAACATGATCTTTCAACGTCAATACATTAATTCTGATTGTACAAGTTTGATGTTGTTGACTTTCTGACTTATGGTGAGACTACCACAAGGTTTTCTTGGCAGGATTTGCTCAGAGAGGTTTTTGCCTTTCCTGTCCTCTGAGGCTGAGACAGCAAGATTTGTCCAAGGTCACCCACTGGGTTTCCATGGCTGAACAGGGATTTGGACCCTGGTCTCCAGAGTCATAGTCCAGTGCTCAAACCACTACACCACAATGACTTGTATCAATCCTTTTATTTTGGACCCCAGTGGAACCCTAGTTAATTCAAATTAAACAGGTGTCTAGGTGCTCCAGCCTTACCATGGGAACTAGATTCAGAGTTGCCACCACCTGCTGCAAGGTAGGCAACCTGGTGCTTTCCAGAAATTTGAAAAGCCCTATTCAGTATGGCCACTGTCCAGGAGTGATGAGACATGTAGCACAAAACATCCAGGGAGCACCAGGTTTCTTTCTTTTCACCTACTGAGTTACTAGAGCAGCACAACTCTTAAACAATCAGGGGAAAGATTTAGCTGATATGGTAAACCACTCTACCAGTTCCCTATTACTGTCCCCATACCCTTCTTGGGGCGGGGAAGTCAAGTCACAGTTTTGTAATTGTTTAGTAAGAAATCTACAAAAATAATATCAAGTTGAATATATTACAGCCCTTCAGATTACAATAAAACAATTGTAATTAACAAAAAACTATTATTATTATTATTATTATTATTATTATTATTATTATTATTAACAAGCTGCCACTAATACAATCATATGGTCTAAGAAATGGATATGACCCTCCTTGGAGGTCTTCAAACAGAGGCTGGATGGCCATCTGTCGGCGATGCTTTGATCTGGATTTCCTGCATGGCAGGGGGTTGGACTGGATGGCCCTTACGGTCTCTTCCAACTCTATGATTCTATGATTCTATGATAGCCTAAAATCAATTATTAATCCCTACTGGGGCAGAGCTACTGAATCAATAGAAACCTGGTAAATCAATACCTAAATTCCATTGATTTGATGGGTCTACAGTATGACATGGGACTGACAATAGAATTTAGTCCACTGGTTTTAATGCCTAGCAGCAGCTTGTGCTACAGACTGTTTGTTCTACATTCTGCAAAGGGTCCAAGTAAAAGTTAAGAGGTAACAGCATGAAAAGATTCCTTAAGGCTTCCTGGCAGAAAAACATGCCAAGGACTCCAGGGAGTATAAATGAGTAACTTCAACCAAGGATAGGCTGGGGCTAGAACTGTGAAACAGGCACAGTTGAGGCAAGATCTATTGAAGAAATACTAGGCAGGATGAAACAAACATCAGTTACAAACAGTTAAAGGATCCTTAGGAAAAAAGGATGTCTAGGGAAAATGAATGTCACATACACTTCCCACAGTTTAATATCTCTCATTCCAATTCACCAAAACATTATCTATCCAATGCATACTCGGTGCAGAGTATGGCATCCAAGATAGTGTTGGACTTGAATTAGAAAGAGCAGATTTCACATCTCTACACAATTATGAGGTTCACTGGGCGACCCTGAACCAGGAGTGGGCAACACACACTTCATGGACCATGTTCATTTTTACAGCTCCAAATGAACTGGCAATTGTAAAACTCCCCAAATATTTATTGTAAAACAAGGCAGTTTTGAAAGTGATTTTGTTTGGTTTTTATTTCTGCTCCCATCCTGCCAAATTTCAACATCATGCAATAGTGGGTATGAATGGCCCTTGACTCTTGGGGTGAGTGTGAACTTGGTCCCGAGTGTAATGGCTGTCAATTATATGAATCTCACCTTATCTGACTCACTGATGCAGTGAATATCAGCTTCAAACTCGTGCTCCTTTGCTTGCTGCCAAATTTCCTCTGCTATGGCTTTTGCCTGGCCCTTCTGGCTTGCATATAGAAGCAAAAACCTCTTCTTTGTTTTACAACACATCTTTCAAGGATCAACTACATGGGGAAAAAAGAAAGGGACAAGTTAATTACTTTGTACACAACAAAAGAACCCTTACCAGCCATGCAATTTCTTTTTAAAACAGAAAATATTTAATATAGCTGGAATTGGACTGAGACTTAAGCTGAATCTTTACTTTAGAAATAACATAGTTTGACAACACTTTAACTCCATGGCCCACGCATGTACTAAACCTACTTAGCTTTTGAGATCAGACGAGATTGGGTGTCTTCAGGGTGGTATGGCCATGGACAACTACCATGGTTCAATGCCACAGAATTGAGGGATTTGTAGTTTGTTGTGGCACCAGAGCTCTCTGCAGAGAAGGCTAACTATTTCACAAACCCACAAATTCCAGAATTGCACAGCATTGAATCATGGTAGTTAAAGCAGTGTCAAACTGCATTATTTCCGCAGTAAAACTCCTCACATATTTACTGTAAAACAAGATAGTGCTCCCTGTCCATCTTGCTTTGAAAGTGATTTTGTGTGGTTTTTATTTCTGCTCCCATGCTTCCAAATTTAACAGCACTCAACATTGGATGTGAATGGCCCTTGACGGGTTCTGGAGTGACAGCCCTGTCAGCTGGAAAATCCTCTCTAGAGCATTCAGGAATCCTTCAGATTTCATAACTCTCAGGGCGAGGGGAGACCATCTTAATAGGTCCCTCACCTCTGCAGTGAAGATCTGCTACGGTGCTGAACATAAAACAAAAACAATGCCCATGGAAGGATTTCAACCTAGATAATGGGGAAATTGAAATAGTCAAAGACTTCCCATACTTTGGAAATGGTCCAAGCCACTGTATTCCCCATCACCATGTACAAATGTGAGGATGCTGGTCAGTGAAGAAAATCAACTCATTTGGAGAAGATTACTGAAAGTGCTGTGGGTGGTCAAAAAAGACAAGCAAATGGGTCCTTGCGCAGATCAAGCCAGAAATCTCCCTGGGAGCCAAGATGATCAAACTGAGGCTGTCATACTTTGGCCACATCCTGAGAAGGAAGGACTCATTGGAAAAGACAATAATGCTGGGAAAGGTGGAGGGAAGTAGGAAGAGAAAAAGGCCAGATGGACAGACTTTATCAGGGATGTCATGGGCATGGATTTGCAGGACCTGAGCAGTGGAGGATGGGGGGCTTGGAGGTGCCTCATCCACAGGGTCATTATGAGCTGGGGTCCACTGGAAACCAGCTAATATAGTGCACCCTTTCTTAACACAGGGGATCCGTTCCGGACTCCCCTGCATAAAGTGAATTCCGCCTATGCTTGAGCCCCATTTAAATTAAAGCCGAGCAGAGAAAAGAGGTGGCACATCCCATAGGGAACAATGGGATGCACACGGTGGTGCGGTGGTGCAGTGTCGTGCGCCATGGGTGTGCATCCCATTGTTCCCTATGGGATGTGCCACCTCTTTTCTCTGTTCGGCTTTCAGCATATGCTGAAAGCTGCATAAAGCGCACCCGCATATGACATGGGCACACTGTATTATGCCCATTTTTCTCTAGCTCTGGAGACCACAATACACACACACACACACA
>NC_056525.1:140346925-140395287 GCF_019175285.1 Sceloporus undulatus
GACGGTATAAAGCTGTACACAGCAAACTCTGTAAAAACAGCAGACTTTATGTTATGGCTTCCTTGCATGATTTACTTTGCCAGGGCTTTATATCCAATTTAGGTGGCCTTCAACATGATAGATCAGTGCTAGGCAAAGGAGAGTAGTTTGGGACCATTGCCTATCCATTGGCTGCTGCTCAGCCCCAGTTTCGAGGATGAAGAAGAAAGAAGCGAAGGAGGAAGACAGGAAGGAAGGAGGAAAGAAAAGAGAAGAAAGAAAGAAAGAAAGAAAGAAAGGAGAAGAAAAGAAGGAAAAGAAGAAAGAAAGAATTAAGTTTGCAGGCAATGGGGATAGGATTAAGGAAGGAAGGAAGGAAGGAAAGAAGAAAGAGAGTAAGTTGCAAGAATGGGAAAGATAAGGAAGGAAGGAAGGAAGGAAGAAAGAAGAAGAGTAAGTTGCAGGCAATGGGGACGGATATGGAAGGGAAGAAGGAGGAAGGGAAGAAGGAAAGAAAGAGGTAAGAAGAGTAGTTGCAGGCAATGGGACGGATAAGGAAGAAGGACGGAAGGAAGGAAGAAGAGTAAGTTGCAGGCAATTGGGACGGATATGGAGGAAGGAGGAAAGAAAGAAGAAAGAGGTAGTTGCAGGCATGGGGAGGATATGGTGCAGTTTCTGGCACACTGGGAAAAACCATCTGTTAACCTGCCACATCAGTCAGCTATTATTGTTGTGTGTGCCTTCAAGTCATGGTTGACCTAAGGACCAGGGTTTTCTTGGCAAGTCATTCAGAGGATTTGCCATTGCCTTCCCCTGAGAGAAAGTTTGCCATCACTCTTTGCCTAAGAGACTGTGGTTTGCCTGTGTTTTATCCAGTGGGTTTCATTTTGCGCTAGGAATCGACCCTGGTCTCCGGTTGTAGTCCAACAGTCAAACCATCCTGGCTTTCTAATAAGGAGCACCAAATATAAAGGGACAAAGAGGTGTTCAGAAGCTGGACAGAAGTTTCATAACCTGTGGCTGGAAATCAGATTCAGCGACTCCGCTGTCCACCATAGTTTTGAGCATCTATTTGCTAGCTTGAGAGCTGGAAGCATACTCCTAGCAAGAAGGTGAGGAGAAGCTGATGGCTTGATTCTGTGGCCAGCCTTTATGCTATGCTTTTGCTCTGTTATCAGAAAACTGTGGTATAACTGTAGTCCTGATTATGGAACCTCTTGTTCTTTCTTCTCAAGTTACTTTTTGTTTTAAGTTATTGCAAACTCTGTGATGTTACTGTTCGTTTTTTTTAAACTTCCAGAGAGCAAGGTTCACAGCTTGATATGAGATGGCTTTGACAAATTTCAGATGTTTCCAAGTATATACTTCCAGAGTCCAAGCATGCAAGCAACTATTGACTGGATGCAGAGCCTTGACCCACTTCAGTCCGCCGGTTAGGATGCCAAGGTTCTGCTTCTGTAGTTCTTCAGAGCTGCAGATGCCATGTTCAGAGACTGGTTTCCTGCACACCAATTGCAGAAACTACCACATGGAACTGGGAAATAATCTCAGCTCTATTATGAGAACAGTACAGCTTCATGAAGAGGCAGGCAGCAATTTAAAATCTAATAGCAAATGGACAGATGAGCAGATGTTCTTGAAGAAGCTGAACCATTTATCATCATTCAAAGACATCTCCAAACTTATACATTCGTTAGAAATCTTATCAGACACTATGGTAGCAGCTGCCCTTCAACGGCTGTGTGATGTTCAACTGGAGGACAACATACTGAAGAATCCTGAGGAGATAATAGAAGATGAAGTCTTTAGGTCCCTCTGCTTTCAGCTGGAACAAGAATCTCCGAATCTTTCAGATACTGGTCTTGTAAATGCACTAAATGCCCTGGCAAAGTTACATGTGGACCCCTGGAGCACCTTAATGGTTCGCTTAGTATCAGAGAGCCAGGAGCGTCTAGACAAGAGCCAGATGAATATTACAAATTTGTGTCTTCTTGCAGAAAGCTTATTTAAACTAGAAGGTCCAGGCTCTGCTATGCTAGAACAAATTATGAACCAAATTCAAAGTGCAAACCTTGAGGACTGGAAAGCTGACGAAGTGGCTATGGTCTACAAAGTGCTGCAGCTGGGCATAGGCGAAAGAGGAAAATACCAGGACTTACTAAACAAAATTAATAATTTCACTGTAATTCAAGTTCCTCAGTTTAGCCCCAAACTGACAAGTACTGTATTAAATGCTCTGACTGTTCTTGATCAAACCCAAGCCCTTCCCTTAGTGATAAAACTTTGTAAGCATTCAATACGGCATGTCCCCAACTTCACAGATGATGAGCTGGTTAATGTGCTGGAGGCTTTTATTCATTTTGGACACCATGATCAGTTTTTTAGTGATGCTTTGGAAAGACGTGTTACCAAATGTGCCTTTGCTATGCGTCCCAGCACTGTTGCTAAAGTCATGCAGTACTGCAGAAAGAAGCGCATCCTCTCTAAACCTATTTTCAATGTGGTGGCTGAAAGTTTTGTCTACAATGCTGACACCTTTACCACAGCTCAAATTGCTGAACTGGTTGTGCCTTTTGGGAAACTCAACTATTTACCACCTTCTGCTCCATCTTTTTTCCGAAAACTTGAAGGGATACTTAGCACCCGATTTGCTCAGTTTCAGCCTTGTGTGCTCTTAAACCTTCTTCATTCCTGCACCCTTGTTGAACGCTATCCACTAAATTTTCTGGCAAAAGTATTCAATCCTTATTTTCTGCAGCAGTTGAAAGGTAAGCATATTAGGATTCCCTTTCTGTTGCAGCCTCCTTATGACAGTGGCTTTAAGATGATGAGTATATGCAAATGATGAGTATATGCAAATATAGGTAAGCAAATAAACGTATGAGGTGTGTGTATGTGTACATACGTACATATATGTGCCTTCAAGTTGCCTGTCAACATATAATGAACCTATGCATTTCATAGGATTTTCTTAGACAAGGAATACTAAGGTGGTTTTGCCCGTTCCTTCCTCTGAAATGTAGTCTATAGCACTTGGTATTCATTGGTGGTCTCCCATCCAAGTACTAATCAGGGCTGATCTTGCTTTGCTTCCAAGAACAGACAGGATCTGCTGCCTTTAGGGGATTTGAATGGCAGAGTCAACCTACAGATATATTCAGTTGGAGTTGAATGCAAAAATTACAATTAGGAAAGAATGTTCAAACATTGTCTTAAAGCATGCAACTTAGAAATATATGTATTGCTTCCAGGAAAATAAATAATAATAATATTATTGTTAAGTTGGTTTTGCTAAAGGCAGACTTTTCTAGAAGAAAAATGTGCAATACAACAAAATGAAAACTTGCATATTTGTACATATAGGCTGTGTCCTGTTAGTTATTTATACACAGCTTACTGTCCCTTTTTGAACTGGGCACATAGGACTACAATGGTCCTTTCATATTCATTGGGGTTAGGGGTGAAGGACCCCCATGAAAGTGGAAAAACCACAAATAAAAAAACACTGCTCTTTGTACCTGGGAGAACATCTCTCTAAGAATCTCCATTTTTCTTTATTATTATTTTCTTTATGGTATTTTTACCCCACCCTTCAGCCCTAAAGGCTATCAGAGCAGCTTACAATTATTATTTTTAATTAGACGGTTCCCTGCCCTCAGGCTTACAATCCATGTCCTCCAGTGCAACTCTATGGTCAAAATCTTCCAGACATTGATCATAGAATCATGCTGGAGGACCTACAAATGCCTAGAGAAGTGTTTTCTCTAGGAAGTTCTAGGTTCTCCTGTATAACACTATGGTTAACTTCGGGCAGAGTTGCGCTGGAGGACCTAGAGATTCCTAGAGAGAACATATTAATCAAATCCGCAAATTTGGCGGGCCAACTGTATTCTCCTGCCCTTGTATGCCATTACAAAACTCACCCATACCTGGCAGCTATCAAGCAGAGGATGCTGCTGCTTTTTACCAGAAGGAGGGAGGAAGCCAATTCAGAACATAGAGACCTGGTTCTTCTGAGCTCTGAGCAGAAGGAGAAGATGGGAACACTCTATTTGAGTGCACCCTTATTCCTCCCACTGTGGCCAGATGCTTCTCCATGGTCTGAATTGCCTCCTTCCACCTTGGCTGCCCTGCCCAGTGACAGCAACGTGGTGGGAGAGGGAGCTCTTGTGTCATAACAGCTCCCAAGCAGTGGAGGGATATGGAATTGCATGTGTGAAACCACACATGTGTAAGATCTTGACCAGTGCGTGCTAAGAAGCTGCTATTTCTATTCAAAACTCTCCTAATAGAAGGGAATTTCTGAATGTATCCCAGTTCAGCTGCCTTCCCTTCCTGTTTTATCTTAAAGTCTTTGCTCCACAACAGCAACCTTGAGATCGATAACAGAGCATCCAGGGAAATCGAAGTGTTTTGACTTTGGTTTTTGTGCATTGCTATATCCTGTTTGTCCTATACAGGATGCAGAAGGGCACTGTGGATAGAAGAAGACATTTATGACATTGAATGAGGAACATTGTAGGTATCATTATTAGAACCCATGATGCTGTTTCCATAGTCGATGTGGGGACAGAATTTGGCATCTGTTTTTTTTAGGGAGATTATGGTGACCAACTGTTAAAAGCAGCTTGTCTGCCAATCCTGATTTTTTTCCTTTGCAATGTGCAGTCTCAAGGGAGCTTTGACATTTTGTATGATGGGGGTGAAGAACCTTTGGCCCTCCAGATATTTCATACCACAACTCCCATCAGCCTTTCCCAGTGTGGGCAGTAATAAGGGGTTGTGGGAGTTGTAGACCAAAATATCTGGAGAAGCAGTTGTGAGGCACACTCTTTTCACGAGAAATAGAAGATAGGCCTCTGTGTGTGTGTTAGCTCTATAGAAACTTAGGCCTGATACAGACAGGCCAAAATAAGGCTGCTTTGAGTCACTTTGGAGGTATGCTGTTTAAATGATACATGCATCCTAAGAGTCTGGAAGTCGCATCAAAGCCACGATCCAGTCCTAAGGACTGCAGTGTAGCTTTGGTGCAGGTTCCAGACTCTTAGGACGCATGCATCATTGAAACACCATACCTCCAAAGTGACCTGAAGCAGCTTTATTTTGGCCTGTCTGTATAGGGCCTTAGATACCATAGAACTTTGGTGGATTGCTTTAAATTTAATATTTTCTTTCAAAATACTTTAATTTTTTTTTTTAATTAACAAAATCTATCTTCATCTGTCTGTGTGATTCTCTGTATTTCAGCTGAAGAACCCCACTTGAGGAAGCTGGTTCTTTCTCAACTGACCCAGCTGTTTCTAACTGTTACACTGGAGTGCCCATCTTATGAAGTATGAGACAAATGCTGGTATTTTTGTGCTTATGTCTGACTCTCTGCATGTTTACTCAGTGATAATATTGCTCCATTATACCAGCAGTCTTACTAATGCTACTTAGTAGTGTCGAAACCTAGCACCAGTAGTAATGAATATGGTTCATAGGCTGAAATCATGGACTTTCTTCTATAGTGTAGTAAATCTCCTTCTCCATCAGTGTCCTTCAGTTGTCTTCTTTTTGTGGATGCAGAAACCTCAGCTTCAGAAACCTGCAGAAACCCCATTCTTGTGCTGGTATCGTCCCGTTCCATGCTCTTACTTGAGAGTCAAAGCTCAAATGATCCATTTTAAGGGCTGATGCCAGAACAAACTTTGAATCAAATTTGGAATTTTCAAAAGAAGTTTGGATGTCCCCTTCTTTCCGGCACATATCCCTGAGAACAGAACCAATGGGGAGCAAAATAAAAAAGAGAAACTTGGCACTCCGTCCTCCAGTATTTTCCATCATATAGACACTTTAAATATAGCAGTTCCCCATCCTGTTAAGATTTGTCACCATTAATCCTTCAATTCAACACTGTATCTGCATTAGGGATGTTAATATTTGACTATTTCATCCTCTTGAGGACAAATAATTTCAACTGTTTTCTCCCTACTGTGAAGGAAATTAATATTTCTGTGCAGTTCTTGACTGATATTCTCTTTCTCTCACATGCATGCGTGCACACATACACACACAAACATAAACGTTTTGTGAAATAGTTCTGTGCAGAAATACATGTGAGGCTTTTTGGATGTGAGGATTGTTTACTTTTGTACAAAAAACACAGTTTCCAGACAACCATGTGTGGGTTTTGTGGAAGGTTGCTAGGGATTTTTTGCATAGAGAACAGCAATCTTTCTCTTGAAAAAAATTCTGTGCTGAATAATCTCCTGAAACGCACCAAAATGTGTGAATATTGGGTGAAAAGTGTGTGAAATTCTTGCCACAGTATTATTCTTCCCAACTGTGTTACCCAAGTAACAGGAAAAAACATTTTCAGTCAGGAAACAAATCCCTAATCTGCACAAACATCCATCCAAATGCTAGGTTGTAATGAAGTTGTCTAGTCTTGCTCTACTCCTTGGTTCTCATGTTCTTACTGCTTGTTTATTTTTCCACGTTTGTTTAACTTGGGAAGCAAATTGACCTGCATTCTTCCTATCTTCTTTGTTAATAGGGTCCCAAGCTTCTTCCCAAATACCGAGTCAAATCCTTTCTCACTCCAGGCCATTCTCTAGAGTCCATGACAGATGTACAGCTCTTCAGCAGAGTGAAAGTTGGCCTGGTCGATCTCTTGGGATCCCGGACATATTTTGCCTCCCATGTGTTAACACCATACTTCTATACTCTAGGTAAGAAAAACATTGGTCATTTTTTGTGGGGCTATACGTAAGTGCTAATACTTTTGCATATGTTTTGTTTGGGTGCAAAATGGTACAGCGCTCATCTTAGAGAGGACACAGTTTGCATTACAACAAAAAATACAAAACACAAAACTACAGCAGTTATAGGGGTCACAGGCCAAGTACATAGCAGGTAAGAAAATAACATCCTCAGATACATAATTTGACTTCCTCTCAGCCTGTATCACTTACCAAGTGCTTTGCCACCCAACATAAAAGAATACGGTCTTAGGGACATTTGGTGCACACCTCTGTATTGTTTGTTAATGTCATACTCCATGCTGTAGCTTTTGGACTAATTTTGACTCTCATGTACATACACACACCCCTGCAAGCAATCAGTGAAACCTCAGGCAAAAGGAATCTGTTCTCCTAGCACTTCATTGGACATTGAGGAAATGGGGGGGGGGGGGGGGATTGAGAGAGAGAAGGGCATAGTAATGGAGAAAGGGAAATGGATGTGACAAACCATTGCCACCTTACAGTCCTCAGGTTATCCCTCAAGACGATGTGAGCTTTAACAGACAAGCGGTTCTCCACCTCTACCCTTTCCTGAAGGACAGACAATCTTAATGTTCAGAGGAAACCCGCTTTTATCCCACCCAACTTCTCTTTTCCTTCCATTGTCATCCATATATTGACTGACCACTTTGGAGATAGCTTCAAACTATTTGTCTGATTAAAACATGAAATGTCATTTTATGTGATTTTTTAAAAAATCCAACAAATATTTTAACCTGTACGGAATAAATTCTGTTCAGTATAGTTGTACAATCCGGAAGTCTGTCAGATACTCCCGAAGTTATGCAGAGGTAGCAGAAAAAATCCTGATGTGGCTGTAGCTTTAGCAATAACATACACAACAAATAATAGTTATAGAAAATATCTCTTACTTGTTCCTTTGTTGCATCAGATATTGAGATTAAACTTGATGAAGAAGGATTTGTGTTACGAGCTAACAGAAATGAAGACGTGTATCAAAGGTGAGGGAAGTGAAAATGTTTGCAAATTTGTCTTAAATAAATAAATAAATAATTTTTTAATTTATATTCCGCCCTTCCCAAGATCAGGGCGGCTTACAACGAGGTTAAAAACAATGGTGCCATAACAATATAAAAAATACAGCTACAGGCAGGCCATAAAAACAATACAAAAAAAAACTATCAACAAAAACCAACAGGATTAAAACCCCTTAGCCCAACCTCTTGGCCACGGAAGAGGAGGGAGGCCCACAGGATTTTTAGTCGGGGAATGCCTGTTGGAACAGGAAGGTTTTTAAGTCCTTCCTGAATTGGGCCAGGGTAGTAGTCGAGCGGAGCTCGGTGGGCAGCGTATTCCAGCGTCTTCACAAAGTACAGTCAGCCCTCTGTATCCATGGATTTTGCATCCATGGATTCAACCATCCATGGCTTGTAAATATTATTTTAAAAATGGAAAAAGCAAATCTTGATTTTGTCATTTTATATAAGGGACACCATTTTACTATACCATTCTATATAATGGGACTTGAGCATCCAATGAATTTGGTATCCATGGGGTAGGTGGGTGGGGGGGAATTCCTAGAACCAGACCTGATTGGATACCAAGGGTCCACAGTATGTTAAGATCTGTCACACACTAGCTAACTTTCCTCCTGCACGTCACCTCTGGAAAACAGCTCAGTTGCCCTGCTCCTCACTATCCCTTTCATTCAGACTAGCTGAAAGAGTTCCCCTGCTTCTCTGCATTTTTCTTCCCCTACCTCACCTCCCGGTTGCACTTCCATCTGCTTTCCTATCACTGCTGTCAGAAGAGTAAACAAGCATGGTGGAGCCTACCAGGGCCACTGGCGAGGGAAGGGAGCCACAGCTTTCATATACTACTGCTCCTACAAATGTTTTTGGTAAAGGAGAAAGAGCTATGTGAGTGGAAGTTTCCCCAGCAAACCACTTCTGGTTTGGACAGCAGCAGCAATAGGCCAAAGAAAACCCATGTTCCCTCTGTTTACATGATTGCCTGTTTCTGCTCATGCTCTTGAGACCTGCTAGGAATTGCTGTTGTGCACCCGTCCTGTAATAGGGACCAACATTTTTGCTATTCTGAACAACTCTTTTCTTACATTTTTATGCACAAGAATGTTAAAGGGCTTGCAACTGCTGTGGATACAAGAAGCTTGCTGCACATCTTGCCTTTTTAAAATGCCCTATGCTGAACAACAGCAAAATAGATCCATATGGGGCTGCAAACTTATAATTAATGAGTTGACTTACCTCCAGGATTCAAATTGTGTTCCAGTGTTACTACATTAGAGTAATACAGCATTCATCCTTGGGGAAAGGCTAGCCAAACCATACCAGGTGCCCACATTACCCCAGACATGTAATAGCCTAAAAAGTAGGAACAAGGTAGGGTGTTCTAAATATTTCATTCTATTTAATCATATTTGTGTTTTAATTGACAGGATAGCAATCTGCATTGATGACCAAAAGCGATTTTGCGCCAACAGTCACAATCTTCTTGGGAGAGAGGCTATTAAGCAAAGACACTTGCAGCTCCTTGGCTATGATGTTGTGCAGGTAAATCTTCAAAGCAGTTGTTGAAAATCAAAAGAAGTACTGTGCCATTCTGAAAAATGGCTGGACTATCTTGCCAAGGACAAGATGCTGTAATATATTGTAGTTCCAGTAGCACAGGGGTGGGGAATGTGTGGTGCCCAGGTTTGGGGGGGGGTATTTTTTCCTGAAAATTTTTTATTACCCAAGATGCTTTCTACCAGGGATGGTGTGGGGATGAAATATACCACATTTTTGGCCTCTAGGCCTCAAGAGAGGCCCCCTTTTTCAACAGAAAGTGATCCAGAAGTTGATTTCCAGGTCACCACTAACTGATGAGGGGGCAAGCTCCTTTTGGCCAAAAATGTGATGAAATTGCCCTCATGTTCTCTAGGGAACATTTGAAAAATGGTGGGGGTTGCAGCCCTCCAACATATCTCCTACAGGAAGAATGTGGTCCCCCCAAGCTTTGCCCAACTAAATAGCATGTTCTAATCACACCTCCCTTCTCACATAGCTGGGTCCTCCTCGTGCTGGAAGTCCAACTAATGACTTATTCCCTCTCCTGAAGCAGGCAATTGTAAGAATGGCACCTGATCTGTGCTCAAAACAATGCTGCTCTTGTCGGAACAGCTACAAACTACTATTCTTCATTCTCTATGTGCTGAGAGAACAAGCAGTGTTGAGGGCGATCTGTAGTGTCCTTTCTATTTGGTACATGGGTGCTTCACAGAGTTGTACAGTATTATGTTTAACCATCCAGCTTTCCATATCAGTAATAAGTAATATTACTTGTTGAAGAAAAGCCTGTGAAATTAATAGTATCATCATATTTCGGCAGGCAACTTGAATGTGCACACACACACACACACACACAAAATAAGGAGAAAGTTGCATAATGCCGAATCAAGCCAATAGATCATTTAGCACCGGCACTGTCAATACTACCTGGTAGTTGTTCTCCCAGGTTTCAGACAGCAGTATTTTCCAGCCCTACCTGGAGATGCTGGAGATTAAATTTAGAATCTTCTGCATGCAAAGCATATGCTTCTCTGTTAAACTGTGGCCTCTCCCCATAAAATAAATAAGTTCCACAGAATTCAGCTTGACCTGCTGCTTAGTAGCTACCCTTACTTAGGACAGTGATGGTGAACCTTTTCGGGGCTGTATGCCCCAAGTAAGCGTTTTTTCAACACCGGCTGTTACCTGGTGCCGGGGGTGGGACTTCTGCCCTCTGGGGGCAGGGACTTCCAGGTTAGGATTTCTTCCCCCACACTTTTCCCAGTCCCCAGCTGTGTCTGAGAGACAGCTGAAGACCAGGAAGGGTCTGGGGGGAGGAGCCATGGGCATGTGCCTGTGGTTCCTTTTTCCCCCTCACTTTTCCTGGCTTCCAACTCTCTCTGAGAGACAGCTGAAGGCCGGGAAAGGTCCAAGGAAAGAGCCACGGGTGCACATGCACCTGTTCCTCCTCTTCCCTGCTGTGTGAAATGGCGTCATGTGTCACCTCTGGCCTGCATGCCATAGTTTGCCATAACTGACTTAGGAGAACAGCATAAATTAGAAGATAACAGATCAAATTAGGTTTGCTCCCTGAAAAATTGTATGAGTAATGGATTGTTCATTTCTTTAACTTTCAGATTCCATTTTTTGAGTTTGAGCCATTGAACACCAGAGGTGCTAGATTGGAATATCTGCACAAGAAAGTCTTTCCTAGCTCATATAGACTTAGCTGGTAATATAACACAAACCAAATACAGCTAAGATTCCTGTAGTTTATTTTTTCCTGTTTCGTTTTATTGTATTTTATCTGTTTGCCAGTAATACAAATGGGAATTGTGCCAATGTATGGTAAAATATAATTATATTTTTAAAGTATGGCTGTACTGCCACAAATTAAATTTTTGGGCGGGGAGATAGCAGTATGTTTTTTCCCCTCCTAAATGCACAGAGAACTGCCTTCAGAAGTATGTGAGTGCTTATTACTAAAAGTGATTTGGATGTGTTCATTGTAAATGCATTACTTGAAGTTCTGTGTCTCTATTTGTTGTTAATCTCTCATGGGGGAACATTTAAAGGGACCACAGGGAGTGGGATCTACTGATCTCTCTCACATTGTAGTCTCAGTGATACCTCACCCCCAACATGCTGTTAAGTTTGAGAGTTGGAGAAGTTTCAGCTTCTCCCATTGGAAACATCTCTTCTAGTGCTGATAATGGGGAGATGGAAAAGAGTAATTGGATTTATAGTTAATCCTCTAGCAGTCCTGAGATCCCCTCTCTATACACGCACTGGTTGTAAAAATATTGACCAAACTTTTCAGCTGTCTAGTTTACCCTTGATGACTTCTCATTAGCAGAATCTGTCCCCTTGCCTTTAGCAACCTTTGTGTTATTCTACTTGAACAGCTACAGACTGGTGACTATAAAATAAATGTACTATGTAGATTCTGTACATAGAATATAGGGGGAAAACAATCAGAGCTGTAAAGCTTGATAGACACTGTCCCACCCATCAGTCACTAGGCATACCTTTACATGTACTGCTGGCGCTGTTTGTCTTTGTGAGTCATTTTACAGTAGGCCTGAAGTGTAATCCATTTAAGTGTACAAATTCATTTATTTCTTTTTTTACTTTAATATTTTAAAAAATTTAGGTGTATAATTTTTGTAGAGCCATTGTGATCTAGTGGCTTGAGTTGGACTAGGACACTGGGAGACCAGGGTTCAAATCCCTGCTCAGCCATGAAAATCCACTGGATGACCTTGGACAAATCACACTCATTCATCCTCAGAGGAAGCCAAGGGCAAATCCCCTCTGGACAAATTCTTCCAAGAAAACCCTGTGGTAGGTTTACCTTAGGGTCACCATTACTTAGGAATGACTTGAAGGCACATAACCATCATTTCAGCAATCTAAAAATATTAATGAAATTTGCTTTGTAACAAGTAAGTCATTAGTTCTTTAAGACATAATTTGGAAGATAAATTTTTCTTATTTCTAAGGGGAAAGACTTGTTAAATAAGAAGAAGTGCTGCCAACTCTTGTCCTTGATTTAATGGCTGGTTCATTTATGCATCAAAGCTATAACCTACATATTTTTGACAGGTCACAAGAAATGATAAAGCTAGCTACTTGTAGACAAGCAAGGTGGGTGGACTGGAAAAGGCAGACATATCTTTTTATCAGTTTTACGAGCATTATTTTCTTATTTTACAGCATTCCTGTGAGTATCACACTGGTGCAAGCTAGTAATAGCACAAATGTCCAAGTATAATTGTTAAAGTAAGTAGGAAAGGCTAAAAACCTTGCCATAAAGGCATACGACTGACAGTAGTAAATGGAGTTCTTTTTGCTCACAGCAGAAAAACCTTAGGTTGGCTCAGTGTTTCTGCTGGATTTCTGTATCAAGCAAGAGATTTCATTTTTTCTGTAGAATTCTGCCTTTATATGGTTAATGCGAACGTGGTCTCGATTGATGTCTTCCACAGGCTTGTCTATGCGCCGCCCATACTCAGAAGAAGACAAGACAGCTGTAGGCCTTGCTTTTTCCTGTAGGAACATTTTGAAAGGTTACATCTCATTGTAAGAAAGTGAAAAAGAGTAGTCATTGGTGCAATGAGATGTGATACTCAGCATTCATATGGTGCTCTAATGTCATGTTGGGTTCTTGCCATGAGTGTACGTTCAGCCTGGAAGAATTGTACACTGGAGTGAGACATTTCGGGGGGCAGTCCACTTTCATTCAAACAACTTTATAGAAGACCCACTTCACTTTGTACAAAGCCCAACTATCGCTTTGTCCAAAGTGAAGTGGGTCTTCTGTAAAGTTGTCTGAATGAAAGTGGACTCCCCCAAAGTTTGGGTGGTAAGATGCAGAATGAATCAATCTCTCCATCCCACCTTCTCCCCAAGCTGTCTATCAAAGAGGAAAAGGTGTAGGGGCACAATTCTGTGACTAGTTCTCAACCAAGATGTAACTTTACTATGGTTATTTTCCCCTTTACTTCAAACACTGATTTTTGAGAAGGATGTAGAAGGAAGTTAACCAAATATGTCCCATTGTTTATACAACATTTTGCAACTGACTCTGTGGCAATAGCAGTGCTCATGGCTTCACATGGATCATTTGGCATATCAGGACACATTGGGAGATACCTGTATGGCTTACTGTCTTTTCATTTGGTGGCTGCAAAGCTAAGTTCCCAAGTAGGAGTGAAAAGCCTTACAAAGCTGTCTTAAAGAGCTGCAGAAAGCTCTACTACAATATGTCACCCACTGATACTGTACCTGCAACAAAAAACCTGCCCATGCCAGGTAGAGAGAAATAACTTTTAAAACCACTCTGAACTTTAGACACTGTTAATATAGTGTGAGCAAGCACTATATCATATAGACTTTCATATGTTTTTGTTCATAAAGTATTATCTGTCATCTACATTAAGGACAAAGCCCTATAACTTCAGTGTTAATTATGAACAAAATCCCAAATGTTAAAAGTCTTTAACATGCTTTCCCTAACCTCTGTATATATTTGACTGAAATTATGAAGTTTACCTGTCTAGGGACTACAGTTCAACTATATTTGGAAGGCTGCAGATTTAGGGTAGCAGAAATATCATAACCCAGACCCCATATTGAAGCCAACACAAAGTCTCAGCCAAAGCTATGAGGCCATAGGATGCTACTGCATTTACAGTATCAATTGCTAGCGTTGGTGATATAATTGCTTTCGGAATATTGCCCCCCAAAATAAGTCATCCTCATAGCTAAACACTGCCAAAATGTCCTACAATGTTGCTGAACTCCAATTCCTATTGATTCCCAGGCAGAATAATCAACTGTCAGAAAAACATCTGGTAGACCTCAGATGCTAAACTTGCTGTTGTAGCTTCCTCCAATTGGATGAAATTACGGCTAATTCAATTTAATAATCCTTAACATTTTGAGAGAGAGAGAGAGAGAGAGAGAGAGAGAGAGATCTTAAAGGGCAAAGATTTTTCACTTGATACTAAAGTTAGGTTTGTCCATGCCATTTTATTTCCTGTCACTATGTATTGATGTGAGAGGTGGACGGTGAAGAAAGCTGATAAGAAGCAAATCACCTCTTTTCAGATATGTTGGGGAAGGGTACTGTGGACATCATATCCCATTAATGCAAATGTTCTTTGTGGTTGTGTGTCATCATTTCTGAATTATGGTGACCTTATCCTAGGGTGGGAGTGGGGGGAATTTATTCATAGGTTTTTTTCTATTGCCTTCCTCTAAGGCTGAAAGAGTATATCTTGTCCAAGGTCAGCCTGTGTGTTTTTATGCTTGAGTGGGTATTCAGACCCTGGTCTCCCAGAGTCCTGGTGCAACACTCAAACCACTGTTACACCATGCTGTCTCACAAATCTTATTCTTTGACACTCTGAGCACTTTACACTTCTGCCTCCACTTCATCCTGAGAACAGTTGTAAGAGATTGCTCCAGCAGAGAGTGAAAGATGGACTGAATGTGATTTAACCAGAACAATATTTTGATATTCCTGACTGAGTGTTGAACTAAATTGAACTAAACAGGATTTGAACTAAAGATTCCAGTCAGTCATTAAATGATATAATCATTGTCTTTAGTTTGATCAAATCAAATAAAGGTGCTTAGAATTATATCTTTAAGATGAGTCTTGCTAGTCTAAGGCAAAGTCTTGGGCAATGCATCATGAAGTACCCAATACCTCATCTTATCATGTGTGAGACTACAAATAGAAAGGAGAGCATTGTGGTTTCCATCCAACTGTACAATCAACCATGTCAGCATAATAATTACCTCATCGTTAATATGAAGTCCTCTGCTTTTTGCATGCTCTCTGTCACACCGATGAAGTTTTGGATCATAGCCAGCAGGCCTTTTAAAGATGCAGTCATACAGTGAAACAATTCCTGGCTTAAAATAAGGGTGGCGGCGGGAAGGAATGGGGAAGAGAACTGGCATTAGTTGACAGGATTACAAAACAGTATACTTATGACACCAGTTGATCATATGAGTTTGATTCATTCCACTACTGACATGTTACCTGAGGGAATAGAAAGGGGCATGGCAGAGTTACAGTCCTGCATGCATGGGCAGAGTCGTCATGACACCTGGCCATGACAAAGACTGCAAAAGCTGCAAAACACCTGCCCAGGGAATATGTGGTTGTCCTTAAATGATATGGCTATGAACTGAAAATGATTCAAATCAGATTCACCAGTGGGGGTTGTAAGTAATGTTGTGTGCATTCAAGTCATTTCCGACTTAGGGTGACCCTAAGGCCATAACCTGAAGTGCCAGTCCACTGAAATGAGAAAGGAAAGGACACTGCATTCTAGGCAAATCTTTTAAAAGTTACTGCTGGCTGAAAGAGTTTGGCAAGTGTTAGTCCAACAAAGTAGGTTTTGCCAAGCTTGGCTCATAAAGAAGGTACTTCTCCATTGCACTGGTTATTTTCAGAGTCCTTTGGGATTCCCCAAAGATGTCAGACAATCTGAAGTTGTTGTAACCTGATTCTCCTTTGTAACAAAGACTGTTAGTGCCAGGTCATATTTTGCCTTCCAGTGGTGCTGAAAGAAGCACCAGGGCTCAGAGACATCTGGAAAATACTGTGTGCCCAACATGACTTGCACCTTAAACTAGGTGAAAGGCACATTGCATATGGTCAGATATGTCTTATTGTCATCATAACACAGATTTCAGAATGAAGCACTTTGGAAAACCCTCTGGAGCTCAGCCCTGGTATATGCGCAAGTGGTATCTATGTAATTCTTGCCAAGCAATTTGTAAAATGTAATGTGTCAAGAAGTTTTATGATGGAAAAGTCTGTAGCACAGATATGCTAAGCTTCCAGTGGTTCTTTTATTGCTTATTGTTAATGTTTGAGTGACTCCAATCTTAAAAAAGGTGATGAAGGAGTCAGAAGATTCCAAGAAAGGGGGAAGAAAGGAAGTTGAATAAATTATGAGCTTGGAGGCTGAGAATGCATGAGGCCCAGAAACATATGTGTTGGGGCAGGTGAGTGGGAGCAGAGCTGTGGAAACACGCTAACTGGAAAGAACCAGCCACATCTTTGACAGTGAGTCTCTGCCTCGCACAGATTCTATGCTGAGGTAAGAAGCAATTCATACCCATGACAACCAGATCACAAAAGAGGTTTTATACCCCCCAGAGAAACTGGCAGTCAAGCCCAGGCATTAATACACTCAGGACAGATTGAGTGCATGAACAGGCAGCTGCGAGTAGTTATAGGAGCTGCTCCTACTCTAAGCAACAGGCTTCAGCAGTGCATTGGGGAGGAGAAGGATGATTAAAGCACCTCAGACTTTTGGGGAGAAATGCAGGATAGAACTTAAATAAATATCAGCCAGGGCAAATTTGAACAGAGATGGAAAATAAGCTTCTGAGTTTGTGTAATATGTTGATGGCAAGTAAAATACTTGGTATGCTTTTAGAAGTGCTGGTAGGGTGACAACCAGTGTGCCCTTTTTGATTCTGTACCTATAGATAAGATCTCCCAACTCAGTGCTGGCTGGGCTTGATGGGTGCACCTGGCTTAAGGCCAGGATATCTACAGCATGCCTACTCCCTTGGGAACCTACCCATAATTTGAAATCAACAGAGGCTGCATTCCACATCCCACCATCTGAAGCTGGTGGGTATAAGAGCCAGGGGGTTCTCTGTAGCCACACCTTGAATTTAGAAGTCCCTCTCAGGGGAAGTCAGGCTGGTGCCAACATTGCTGAGCATCCAGCAGGTGGAAACTGCAATTATTCTGCCAGGCCCTCAGCTTTCTAAATGGGCTTGGTTTGCTTTTTTTAAAAATGGCTTGTTTTTATATTGTGCTTTTATTGTGCATTGCTTTGGGGGTCTTGGTGAGTAAAGTAATTCAGAAATACCATCACTGCCAGTATTATCACTGGTAATTGTGGTGGTGATAGTCAATGGTATAGTGGAGTTGAGGCACAAAGGGTCAAAATGCATGGCCTTTGGATTAGCTGGGTCAGTGATACCATGCTACCTCTCCTTTGAACTTTGCTGTAGTCTTCAAGGTGACTGACAAAAGTTTCTCCTGAAACAGTATGTTCTTGTGAGCTATTCCTGTCATCATGCAAATCATTTCTGGTCGTAATTAAGGTACATTAATGTTACTAAAGACTTTATTTGGGTGAAAGTGAAAAC
Organism: Sceloporus undulatus; assembly: GCF_019175285.1. Lineage (NCBI taxonomy): Eukaryota > Metazoa > Chordata > Lepidosauria > Squamata > Phrynosomatidae > Sceloporus > Sceloporus undulatus. The sequence continues at coordinate 140,364,393 of NC_056525.1, forward strand.
TGCTACAGTAGCAATCTTGGTATGGATAAAACATAAAGGAACCCAGTAGCACCATTGATGTTAAATGGGAAAAGGGCATTCCTAACATATGCTTTCATGGACAATAGTCCACTTCATCATTTCTAACATAAGCTTGCATGCTGTCCATGAAAACTTGTGTTAGAAATGTCTTTTCCTCAGTCTCAAAGGTGCTGCTGGATTCCTTTATGCCTCTTTATGCTAAAACAGAATAACATGGTTATCTCACATTTGATGGTATGGATCAGTACATCTGCTTGCCTGTTCAGACTCTTTTTGGGGGCATATCTATAGAGACAAGTGTTGAAGAACACCTGCAATTTGCAAGAGCACCTCTGGTACCTTGAAGGCAACATGTTGCAAAGGGTCTCTGTTGACTAATGTACAGCAGCACATTGAAACTATGGCTAGTAAGGGAGAAGAAAAAAACAAACATATGACTCTTCTTGATTTTACCATTCTCCAAATGGGCTAATCCAAATCTAATTCCAGTGGAAGGCTGTGTATGTAAATACTGAGTGTCTGCTACAGTATTTAACTAGTAACTAGTAACTCATGTCACAATTTGCTATTGGCTCCTGAAATGTTTTAAATGATCTCTTGCACACCCACATCTATTTCTGATATGTTCCATCCTTATTACAGTAGTTCAGACTCTGATCCCCCCACCACAAATTTTCTATTGCACTGTTCTGAACGCACCTTACTCTCTTGGTGAAAATAGCTGAGTTCTGGGGGATCCTTACGCTGGGGTGGGACATAGCTGAAGGCGGACTGTGCAGAGAGTGGAAGCTTATGCTGCCTTATTAGTTTTTCGTTGATTCCTCCCAGCTCCTCCTCCTCCTCCTCTTCGGCTCCCAATTCCTTTCCATTTTGGACTTCTTGCATTCCCCAGCCAAGCTTGAACTGGCTGGCTGGCTGGCCGGCTTCAGGACTCCCACCACAGCTTTTTTCCAGCCTGAGTGTCTGCTGAGTTCTTTGGTTACTAAGAGACAGTCTTGTGTCCATTATGATGTCAATCAATAGATACAGGGCACTGGAAGGTTGAGGAAAGTGGCTTCTGAGGGAGCAAAAGGGCCATTAAGAGCTGACAAATTCAATTTCCCTGAACACATAAAATATTTGTGTGAATGAATTTGCAGACCAAACCCTTCCTCCCAAAAAACAAAACAAAAGGACACCTGCATCAGGCAGAGACTGCTGATGCTTTGCTTGTGAATATGAAATACGAGACACCGTATCAGTGATGGAGAGGGCCAACACCTTCCAGGAGGTGGGGATGGAGCCCAAGGCATACAGCTACAAAAGGGAGTGACTTATCTTTAGCTGGAAGTTAGCTGAAAGGCTTCAAAACAATGAGAACATTATTTATTAATTAAGCCTGGAGGCCTATCTATGAATGATTCATGCTTTCAAAGAGACAGATCGGAGCTTCCAACACATCTCAGCTGTAGTTGCTCAGAAAGAGCACTGACTAGAAGACCATATGGCAAACCTGTTTGTGGTCTGACCATCCCCATTGTGCATTGAACCTGGAGGGATGGAGGACCAAACTGAGGAGAGAATCTGTTTTCATGTCAAACTACTTGCCCTGCCAAACACCATTTCTCATCCTTTGTGAATGCAGCAACAAATTTGAAAGGAGCACAGCAATATCTGATTAAATCCTCAAAATATAGGACAAATGTGGGAAGAGGCCAGATCTGATCAATCTCTGGTCTTCCAAATAAATCACTGGGCTCAGAATTATTTAATTCTAAGTGTACACGCTGAGTCTCCCTTATTGAAAATTCTTGGGACTAGAAGTGGTTTGGGTTTTTGAATACTTGCATGTACATTATGAGATATCTTGGAGATGGGACCCATGCATGGAATTCATGTAGGTTTCCTATACACATAGCCTATTTTTAATAATTTGCTTATGAAACACTATCTCAGCCACTCATGAAAAAAAAAGGTTTCTGGAGTATTTTGGAATGCCAGATAGGGGAGACTCAACCCGTATATCTTAGAATCATAGAGTTGGAAGAGATCACAAGGGCCATCCCCCTGCCATGCAGGAAATCTCAATCAAAGCATACCTGACAGATGACCATCCAGCCTCTGTTTAAAGACCTCCAAAGAGGGAGACTCCACCACATTCCGAGGGAGTGCGATCTACTGTCAAACAGCCCTTACTGTCAGGATGTTTCTCCTAATGTCAAGGTGGAATCTGTAGCTTGCATCCATTGTTCTGGGTCCTGTTCTCTGGAGCAGCAGAAAACAAGCTTGCTCCCTTCTCAATATGACATCCCTTCAAGTATTTAAACAGGGCTATCATATCACCTCTCAACCTTCTCTTCTCTAGGCTAAACATCCCCAGCTCCCTAAGTTGTTCCTCATAGGGCTTTTTCACCAGGCTCCTGCTGGTGGATCTGGAAACTACTAAAAAAGAGAGTAGATCCTGCAGGTCTGGTCAGCCCAGCCATGTAAAAAGAGGATGCAGCAAACGTTTTAATGATGAGAGAAGGTGTCAGTCCACTGCAGGGGTCCTGCTTCCTTTCTTATTAGTACCAGAAACCAAATACAATGCAAAAATGATAAAATAAATGCCAATATATTCAAACTCTCAAAATTCACATTTTCTTGGTGTGGAAGTTGAGGTGAGAGTGTTGATGTAAGCCAGAGGCATTCTGGTTGCTGAAAGAGAAATGGCAATTGCTTCCACAGCAATCCTTTTCTCTGGGATTGCAATCCTTTATTCATGCACATTTTGCAGATGAAATATTTATTGTATTTATACCCTGATAAATGCTCTCAGAGCAGCTTACAAAATAGTAATTAGACAGTTCCTTGTCCCCAGGCTTATAAAGACATGGCACAGAAGGAAAGGGATGGCAGTGAGGGTGGGGGATTAAGCCCAACAGAAACTGCTTCTTATTCTCTCCCTCCAAGGTCAGGGCAATGGCAGCTGGAACTGAGGAAGGATCCTTCTTGTGTCTGGGCTAGGCATGGTGGAGCTGTCCCTTCCTTTTAATTTCTCCCTCCGATGTTCTGGTCTATTGGCTTCCAGTTACTTTTTTGCATGTTTTTTAGCATTTTGGTAATAAAACTGTTGCAGCAACAGCTTGCTTTTGAAGGCTCAACTTGCTTGATTACTTCCTTATGACTCTAGTTGTGTAGTTAGAGAAGTGAAACCTGCCCTTTGAACAGCCCCCATTTCTGTATTCAGGCTGCCGGCAGCTTTATTTAGTATTATGTTTAAAGTGAAACATAATTTTAAGGGTTATAGCACTACACAGCACTGAGGATCCATAATGAGGAAGCAACTTACAGGCACAAGTGTAAAGTGTCAAATCATAAAAAAAATTCAAAGTTTAAATTACTGCAGTCGGTCACTTTCCCTCCTTGCCTCACCCTGCTCACTTTAGATTGTAAATTCTGTTATGCCTTGGCCTAGCAACTGGGGAGAGGTGCTCCCTTCATATTTCAACTGCCATTGCTCTGGCCTCTGAGATAGGAGATTATCAGATGACGGATAAAACATCGTTGTCCCATCCTTTTCCCATTCTCACAGCACAATCACGAGAAGAATTTCATACGACAGCCTGCTTATCTGGACATTATCCGATCCGGAAAGTGTGACTGACTGCAATTGCATGAAAGACTTTCAAACGATGTCATGCAGATCCTGTCATTGTCCTGTTATTGAAGCCGCATTTTGCATTAACGGGAGTTCGCGTTAATGCAATGCCGCTTCAATCATGGGACAATAGCACTGTGATCTGAAAGCCTTTTACAGGATCACAGTCAAAGCTGGGATGAGGACAGGAGAGTGATCCCATCCTTATCCTGTTCCCATGTGATAATCTCCAGAGAGAAGAGCAGCCAAACACAGGTCCATTGTGCCTTTGTCCAGCAGCTGGTGAAAGCCCTTCCTCACAAGTTAAAGCTGCCATTGCTCTGGCCTCTGAGGGACTGAATCCCCTCCACCACTGCCACCCCTTTCTTTGTTTTGTGTCTTTGTTAGATTGTAAGCCTGAGGGCATGGAACTATCAAAGATTTGTAAGAAGCTCTGGGGGAAATTTTGGCTGAAGGACTGGGTATAAATACAATAAATAAATAAATCCTTTGGAACAAGGGTTCTGTCTTTTTCTTATGCCATAAAGCTCAGTATGCCTTGATGGTGCTATATGAATGTAGTGGCAGTATCACTGCTACTAATAAACCAAGGTTTAGCGATAAATTACATATAAATTTTTAATGAGTTAATCTTACAAAAGACAATGGCATCAAAACATTAGACACAATTTATACAAAACTGGTCCTGCTCAGCTACGACTTCCTTTGTGAAGGCAGTCAACCGGGGTTCCATTTTGTGTCGCTGGCTGTGGGATATAGCTGGTGAACACACTCTAGTTGTAGTAGATGAAGGATCAGAATTCGAGATTAGAAATTCAGGACTAGAGGATGTTATTGGGGAGCTACCATACTTTCCACAGTTTTCCATGCAGCTTTAGTTTTATTGCCATTTTTTGTATATTTTCCTCCCTCTCAGTTCTTCTCTGTATTTTTCCTTACCCCTAAACCAAGTCTCAGACCTTAATTTCTCAAATTATGGTCATGGTTCCTCTCTTCCACTTCAGAGTTGACAGTGCAAGTTGTTGCTTGTCTTCTCAGCCCATAGCACAGATTACTGAGATCTCTTGATGCTGGACAGTGGCACTAGACTGTAGACATTACTACAGCAATGTTTCTATATACCAGAAAATTACACACATGTTCATGGTATGGGCCAAAAGAGGGTTAAGAAAAATGTGCAATACTTTTTCTCTAAAAATGTGGGACTGCCCACACCCAAGGTTATATTTCAGGATGCCACATTCCCTTGTGAAAGGGACTTTGTCGTTTCAGTATGTACAAAATAGGTCTGAAGCTCTCCTTTTCCTTTAACGTTAATGATGCCTCGGCAGGTACAAATGTAGCCAAGTGTTTGTAAGATGTTACTGGTTTCTTCTGTGACCTGAAATGCAAAACAAGTCTGTATTGTTTTTAAAGTAAATCTAGAAGGCCCTGAAATTTCCATCCCACTCTTTCAAGGACGTAGCCGGGGGGGAGGGGTTGGGGGGTCGGAACCCCCCCCTATCAGGCCCTGGGGGCGTTCAAGCTCCTTCCTCCCCCCTTTAAACACACCTTATAAACAGCATTTCCCCCTCAACTAGTTCTGTATTGCCAAAGAGTGGGGGGGGGGGAGCAGCAAAGATGCATCCAGCTGTTTTCCTGTAGCTGCCCATTCTTCAGGAGGCATCTGCAGAGACCTCCAGTGTTCTTGCAAGTCTTTGCAAATGATGTCCTTGCAGCACATCCAGTTACAGGACAGTTCATCCGCCTGCTCTCTGCCGACATGAAAATGGCCATGTGGGGGTGGGGGGTGGGTGGACTAAGCAGCTCACAAGATAGGTCTGGGTGGGATTTTGGTGACTGTACTAGGAACAAAATAATGACCTCCACGACAACTAAAAAAGTGAGTTGTGATGGTGTAAACCTTATGACACCATAATTAATTAACCAGATGGCAGCCATCAACGGTTGACAAAAATGATTTAAAAGTTTGTATTTCAGATTAAAGGCAGAGCCTGGATCAGAAAAAGTAGGAAAACTATTGCTGTAGATCCTGAAGGAATTATCCTAGCATTTTAGCCAAGGAAGCCAGAATTCTTAAAAATGTATTTGTTTTCTAATGTCCTGCTGCTCTCCTCATTTGTCTATCTCTGCAATATTCCCTATTTTATCATGCCACTGCATTTTAGATGAAGATTCCTCTGCAGGAGCTGTTGATTATTAGTACAGATGGAAACCATACCTGTATTTTATCTAAGACACCGGTGCTATCCATCCGACTGGCCACATTTACTGTGTTGCCCCAGATATCATACTGTGGTTTCTGAGCTCCAATAACACCAGCTATTACAGGTCCATGATTAATACCTGTTTAAAAGAAAACCCAGAAAGTTGGTTTGATTCTTGTTACATGTACAAAGAGGCTTCAAATGGAGTGACTGGCTTACTCATGTGGGTATCAAGTATTCAGGATAGATTCTTGTCACTTAGATATTTGACACAAAAAAATCAAGGGCCAAACCTGCCATGGTGGCAGATCACGATCTTGAAATTCACAGCTGCCTTGATCACTGTTGGAAGATTTTTGCATTCTCTTTCCCCTTCCTTAGATAGATAGGGAATTCTTGCATGCAAACCTCTCTCTCTCTCTCTCTCTCATTCAAACTAACTATGGAGTTTGTCACATGGAAGTCTAAGTGCCTAAATACCGTGCAAAAATGGGATTTAAATCCAGGAAAAATCCCACCAAAGCAGGACCCCGAAAGTAAAAACAGCCGATTTTGTCCACTTTCTGTGTGGTTTGTTTTTATGTTAATGCTCAATGCCCACAACGTTGTGTGAAAACAATCCCACTTTTGCGGATTTTTTTCACTTTGTGCACATGTTAATACTTGACGTCATGTGAAAATGATCCTGCTTTTGTGGGATTTTCCTGTTTTAAATCCCGTTTCTGCATGGGGAAAACCCTGTGTGATAAACTCCTATGTAACTTCGGTCACTCCCTCTTTGGGACTAACAGACATTCTCTCAAAAAGACTTTCAACTGAGCTGTTGGTCCTCCATTTTCCTGCTCTTTCAACTTGCTTTTGAAAGATGGTGAGATAAATATTTCTTTTACCTGAACTATTCACTAGCTAGATTAGGATATACCTTCTATGTAAATATAGATTAAAGCCATTAGTAAACTTTTGTTTTAAACTATAAAATACGTGTTTCTTATTTTTGAATCAGTCTCAGTTCTTAGGAAAGCACAGTACATTTCTGCTACTCAGCTAAGTTAAAGCTAGATCCTAACAGGCTTGGCTTTCACATTTTGATATTCAATATTTTTGTTTCCTTAGAAAAGGCTGAAGCCTTAGGAAACCTACAGCTTTATCACACTAGCAAGGTCTCGCAGGAAAACAGGATTTAAACTAGAGTTAAGTAAAATTCGAATGTAATCAGAACCCACAAATCCAGGAAGTTTATCACACCAAATTGCTGCACAAATGAAATGACGTGAAGTTAAACTGAACTTAAAGTGGAGAATAACGCCACCTTTTTGCTTTCAGAATTTCCCGAAAGTAAAAAGCTGCTGTTTTTCTCTGGTTTAATTTCAGTTTAACTTTGTGTTATTTCACGTTAACAGCAATGTCGTGTGATAAACTTTGGGCATTTCTGGGTTTTCTCTAACTTAAGTCTCCTTTAAATCCAGTTTTCCCGGGATCTCGCTAGTGTGATAACCTCCTTAGTGTGGAACTGCCCCCCCCCCCCCCCCCATCTTTCTACTTAGGAGCTCCTCTTCCCCAGTTGTTTTTCTCTTAACCAGGCTAACCTGAACCAGTATCACCTCACATCTGAAGGAATTGGGGCAAGCCTTGTGGGATGGGAGGGGTGTACATGTGTGCTGGAGATAATTTCCCCTCTCCAAATGCTCCATTTTTTAAAAGGAAGAGTCATTTATGCCCTCAAAATGAGGCATCTTTTTTTAAAACCCTACAAATTATGAAAATATTTGCAAACCTCTGAAAATAGATATGAGGAAGAATACACAAATGAAATATATAGAAAAGGAGAAAGTGATGCTAATGGACAAGTGTAACATTGGACATGTGCCTTTAGTGGCAAAATGTTCGTGCACGTTCCCTTTATCAACCAATTGGTAAGATTTCACCACTTGGTGGCACTATACACTAAGAAGAATGAAATCAACAAGAACAAATTGGAATTGGTCAGAACGGATGAGAAAGGATAAAATATTGTTAAATTTACAAATGTTTCAGATATATTTATAGGATAAATTTATTCACAGTTTGCATTTCATACTTCTAAAATTCACAGTACATTCAAAAATATTTGGTGTTAATGGGTATCAAGAATATTAAAATCTTGGAATGGTTCTCTTGTCAGTCAGGAATCCAATTTTTTGCCACTGTATACTACAAACCATGAATAATATGGTAATTTACTTGATGCCACTGAAAAATGCAGTTGAATAGAGTTGATATATGTATGTGTTTAAGGCTCAAGATAGCTGGATAAAAGAAACCAAGCAGCAGAGGAGAAATATAATGTAAGTCATTACGTTGGATTTTCCCCACACTTCTTATTTTATATGGTATCATCTTGCTCAGTTGAACGCCAGTGATCTCCCATGACATAGAATATTTACTTTCTCCTTACACAGAAAAATCTTTAATCTTCTGAGATGGTTGTGTTCATCGCACAAGCCCTGTTTATCTGCTGCTGACAGACCTTATAATAGCAAACATATCCAGGGGTAACTGTGTTGGCTATGTAGCAAAGTACAATAACATCCAAAATCCCCCAAAAATAGTAATACCAAAATGCACAAAATACACATTGCAAGATTTTGGAGTTCCATTGGCTTTTTCATCAAGGCAAAGATGTTAAAAATCATACAGGAGGGGGGAAATCATGATGATGTTTGCCACAATCATGTAACTCTCCTAAACTAGCCTGAAGGAGCATCTCTTTTTGTCTTGCTAATGGAACTTAATTGATTTGTTTTTATTTCCTGGAGTACCCACATGCCCAGAAGGATAAGGAGAGTGCCTGCATGAATTTCCCTCCAGTACCATCTTATTTATTTATTTATTTATTTATTTATTGATGGTATTTATATCCCACCCTTCGGCCCTAAAGGCTCTTGGAGTGGCTTACAATAATTATTTTAATTAGAGAGTTCCCTGCTCTCAGGCTTACAATCTAAAAAGACATGGCACAAAAGGAGAAGGGAATGGTGGTAGGGAAGGGATCAGGTCCAGCAGTTCTTCTCTCCCTCTGAGGCCTGGACCAAGGCAGATCCCATGGAGGGAGGACTCTGCTTCTTAATTGAGGCTGCGCCCAATGGAGCTGGGCCTCTCTTTTCACTCCCTCCAGGCCAGAAGATGACAATTGGCGAGGAGGGAGGGCCTTCTTCTTCAGGCCCGATGGCAGTGGGCCTGTCCTTTCACTCCCTCCAGGCCAGAAGCAGCCACATCTTGACAAAATGCAGGCTTGTGACTAACATTATCATAATTTTTCCTCTCCTGTGTGATTTTAACATCTTTCCCTGATAAAGAACCCAGTGGAGCTTCAAAAACTCGCAACATGGATTTTGTTCATTTTGGTTGGCCAATAAAAGTATCACTCGTATAATACCACACATAAAGATCCACATCTATGTTCTCGCACCACTTGAGGCAGGAAGAAAATGCTCTTGACACTACCTTGCACTGCTTTTTAGGTTCAAAGACCTGGCTGAGAGTGACCTTCCTCCAAGCCACACAGTTGGCAGATTGTAATAAGAAACTGTATGTGTTTCCTCTGAGCCAGGCATCTGTGGATGTTCTCTTTGGAGGCTCTTCTCAGAGTAGTCGTGATAGCAGCCCTGTCCCCTTGGATGAAGGGGTGGAATGGAACAGCACAATCTGCACAATGTCCTAATACTGAGATTAACTTGGAGGTGGGGAAGCAGAAATGCATTGCTATTGAAAATACATGATAGTTGAACAACAAAGTGGAGGAACTAGAATCATTAATTGTAAAAAACCCAAAAGATCATGTCACTTGTAGCTTAGATAGATGCTGCTTACCTACTCGTAGCTTGAAGTCGTTGAAGGAATGCTTGTTTATAACATCTAGCTTTGCTCCAAGGGCAAATGCAAACTCCACCATAGTCCCAATATGCATGTATTGTCGTTCAGGCTCCTGAATTTAAATAAGCAAACATATATGAAGCAAGGAACCTTTTCACCATGTTTGTTCTCTGCAAACCCCCATATGAATATTGCAGATGTCCTCAGAGGAACCTTCTTAATCCTATGCATGCTAACTCTTTGAGTATATTCCTAAAACGGGAAAGTGAAATGTCTATTGATAAATTAAACATAAACAAAATAATTGAGCTCAATGGGATTTTGTTCTGAAAAAGTACACATAGGGCTAGGTTGTATCATATTTCATCCGTACTGTAGCTGTGTAGGGACAGCTAAGTTTTATGTTAGACATGCCCTGATGGGCAATCAAGAAGCATGGCTGGTACAAGTTCCAGGCTCGCTCTAGATGTCTGTCACCGCTCGGTGAGAGAGCTACTGTGGGCCTCCTGTGGGCAAACCACTCTCCAGTTTCCTGGCAAAAGTAATCCACTCACTTAAATCAGGCTGCTGCCACAATACAGAATTAATACAGTTTGACACCATAGGATGGTGTCATGGTTCCATCCAATGGAATCTTGGGATTTGCAATTTGTTGTGGCATCAGGTCTCTCTGACAGACAAGCCTAAATATCTCACAAAACTACAAAGTCCAGGATTCTATAGCACTGAGCTGTGGCGGTTAAAATAGTATCAGTCTGCTTTAATTCCGCAGTGTAGATCCATCCCCAGTCTAGGGGTGGAAAGAATATTAGTTATTCATTCCCAGATTGAAAAAAGCATTCCCTCAAAGTCTGAAAATGCTGCCAGGAACAACAGACCCGTACAAATTTTGTGCAGTTTTCTCCTGTTATTTGTATGGTCTGAAGTGATGTCTAAGAATATTGTGTGTGTGTGTGTGTGCACGCACGCCCACGCGCACACACAAACACACAACCCCCTACCATTTATGTGCCAAAAATAAGTTTCCTGCACAGAAAACACTATGTCCTATGCAGGAAACCATGCAAAGGAAACCACACAATTCCTTTGCAACACTTTGGCCTATTTGATTATAGGGAGAATACCATGGAGGAATATTCATTTTCTCTCACAGTGAGGAAAAAACTACTGTAATTATTCATCCTTACATGCAAGGATGAGATAACCAAGTATTTACACCCCCATTTTACTCCACAATCCCTACTTACCTCCTGGCTGCTTGAAGAACAGTAAGAAATATGATTTCTTGGCACTTTGGGCCTCTTTTAGTTTTGGGTCTAGCACAGCAGCCCAAGCTGGGTCAACAGGACATCAGCTTTGTTTGACATCACATTGCCCATTTCATACAAAATATGCTTATAGTGAAGATACAATCCCTAGCCTCACCTCTTCATAAGGATGGCTCACTTGTCTTTCAGGCCAGGTCTACACTACTAATTTCCACTAATAATGAGTCCTGCTTTGTCCCATAGCAACAAAAAGAAAGGAAGAGGCTAGAGGTGATTTAGTGTGCTCGAAAAATGTAGCATGAGCCTACATCGACTTTTCCCCAAACAAGTATAAATCTTCTCTCTCTCTCAGAAACTAGGAGGGAAGTGTTGATGGGAAAGATGTATTTTTATTTGCCAAGCTCAGTATCATTTCATAAAATATAGATATGATTCTCTAAGGCTGGAACACAGGTATTATAAGTAAGTATGAATATTATTTTCCATCTGAAATTTTGGAGCTGCTCATAACCAAGTCTATGTTGACTGTGGGGACATTAAAAATGAATGTTGCATTATAATATAAAAGATCTGGAATTGGCAAGCAGAGAGGTCTCAACCCTCCCTTTTCCACTGATTAACTCCTTCAAAATGCTGCCTGGCCATTGGAGGTGGAAATGAACAGCCCGAGGTGAGAAGTCTCTGCAAGGAAGAATTGGTGGGTCCATGGTCAGCTAGGCATTCTATCCTCCCCATTTGTGTTACATTGCTAAATGTGACTATGTTTGTTAATATAATGAGTTCCACGATTTAAAAGCTCCAAAAGTGTAAGCAAATGTTTGTGGGCTCACGTTGGAACATCTCCAGTTCATTTTCTAGACTGCAACCTGTTCCCTGCATCTAAGAAAATGTTCCCAGAGTTTCTTTGGAATGTGGGGAAGGGAGCAGCATAAGCTCTGCTTTAATCCAAAGCTCACCATGTTTGTCTCCTGCCCAAATATAAAATACCATCCCTAAAAGCTGTATGCGATATCGATCTGTACCTGACTGTGTTCTTGGCTGGGCATTGCACTTAGTCCCGTGGCTGCCATGTAAGTGCTCCCAATGGTCTTGATCTTTTCAACACCACTAAACTTGGGTTTAGACAACAGCTGTGAAGGCAAGAAAAAGTATTCTTAGACATTTGAGGGTTATATAATAATAATGCACCTTAATTGTTAATGTATAGTTCCAAGTGTTTTCTTTAGGCCTTTGTTTGAAGGAATAATTGCAGCAGAAATAAAAAAATTATTAATGAAAATCACATATAAAGTAGAGATAAGGGAATCATTGTAAAAGCAACAGGGGTATGCAGGTGTGAAGAGCTGAACCATTCTGCACTCCCTCTATGCCAAGCACTTCTCTCTCAGGTGAACTAATGGTATTTGAGCTCAGATGGGAAAGCTACCCTGCTCTGCTGCTTTCTCAGGCTCCAGAGTTCAGTTCCCTTGCTAGTCGAACTTGTAGTATCTAACTTATAGAGTGCAGAAAGGATAGACTGGGTGGGGATATGGAGGATCGGCACTGAACTCCTGTGTTCCTGCAATTCCCCTGGGTTCTACTGGCACATATGGCACACAGAGGATGGAGAGAAACAGCAGGGAACTTGGTGCAGAGATGTCGCAGTTGTCTCAGAAAGCACGCACCATAAATAAATGTATCAGCATGTTCAACAGGTTACTGTTTTATCACAGTAGCCTGTTTAGAAATGTCATCTACCTAGATACTTTATAAAAGATGATCTCTATAGCCATAGACAGTTTTTTCTGGCTGCCAGGTGTTGCATGCTTTGGAGAGTAGACATTAGTTTTGAAAGTCTGATGAGTGAAACTCTAAGAACTTTGCTTACTGTCTTTGGAATATCATGCTTATCATATGTCATGCAGCTCAGGTTTGCTATACTTCAAAGTGAAAAGAACATGTCATGAAGTCCTGTAGGATGTACAAGTTCAGTCATGTCTTCAAAGTATTTGCACACATCCCCCACCATTATTTCTGTATCTTTAGTAAGTTAGAGGAGGTCTTCCAGACTGGCGATTTGTGCCTGTTTGTGTTGTGTAATTTAATGTCACTCCAAAACAATTGCTATACTGCTGCTTTTTGTCTGTTTATGCCTCTTTCTTCTCCAAACATGATATGTGATACTTTTGGATCATGTGTGGGTATCCTTGTAATAAGTATTGTGATGGAGGGAGGGAGTATACCTACCCAACAATATCCCCTTCTATCTTTTTCCTGTCTTCATTGTCTAACTTAAAAAAAAAACAACTCTAGAAAAAAAGTGTCAAGGCTTTATAAAGTCTGGGAAAGAAGAGGGAAAGACTGAAATATTGTGTAATTACAAAAACATCATGGGGTTCTTTGAAATGAAAAAAAAAAAAAAAGGCAAGAACAGCCACAAATCCTGCATTACCAAGCCATTTCACTAGTATAAAAGAGCCCTTAATGTACTTCTTTTAGCCACTGGCCATAAGAGAGATAACCTATCAAGCTAACAATGAGAAAATGGCAGGCAAACAGTAATAACCACAGAAGGAACACATGGCAGACAACCCAAAAGAAAACAAAGTACAAATGGATGTTCAATTTAGAACAGCTAGCTCTCCACAGCAAACATCCAAATTACAATTCTTTACATGCAGAATCAAAATAGTTTTGAAACTGGTTTGCAACCACAAAACAAAACAAAACAAAAACAACCCAGTTTAAGTAATTTTTTCAAACGCTTAGGAAATTCTATTTTCCGTGGAGATGAGAACATTGCACAATTTTTGAAAAACAGCTACATGTGCCTGTTCCATTGATCATCATAGATAATATAATAAAATCTAAAACTGGGATTGTCAATAAAACGACACCTAAAATTCTGACACCATTTGTAGAAATCTAAGGGCTCCTACCCCCATGCCAGAAAGTTTCAGTTTCGAAGCCTCTAAAATACCAAAAGTGATAACTGTACTACAGTGCTGACTGTACTAAAGTCCTTTACTGTAGCCAGTATCATTCTCTAATATCTATTTTTAAATTCAGCAAAGAACTTCTCTAATATTAATTAAAACTTCCCTGCAATCAGGTTCAACACAGTGTATTATTTCCCTGGTCAAGTTAACGGGGTTTGTGTCGGTCTAGTCTTTCATAACAACCCTATGAATGTCCACACAGAAGTAAATACCACTGAGTTCAGTTGGGCTTACTCCCATCTAAATATATATAGCAGATATGGACAAAGTGTGGCCCTCCAGAAGTTGCTTTCATAGCATAGATCACCACTGGCTATGCTGCCTGGGACTGATGGGAACTGCAGTCTAATAACATCTAGTGGGCTACATTTTGCCCACACCGTGTGTGTACAATTAATCCCTTGGTTAGTTTCCCTCCCCACACCCCAAATGGGACAGAAGAGAAATAGTGTTTCTTCCTCTCTCTACATTCTATGATACCACTATCAAGAGCCCTGGTAAAGAAGGAGTAGGAAGTGGCAGAGCCCTATCTGTAAGCATTCAATCTGAGGTTCATGACATGGCTAGGTAATAACATTTTTATTGTATGCCTTCAGGACTGAGTTTGCGTGTTTTATTGTTGTTAGCTGCCCTCTGGAACAACAGAAAATTTCAAACCAGTGCAGGAAATTGTTCATCTCTGAAATTATATTCACTGAAATTCTCCACACATTCTGAGCACATAATATAATCTTCAGCATGTGGAAGAGATGCTTTGACTAAAAAGTATTATAACATTCTCCAAAAGGAGCTGTGTCCATCCATTTTCTGCAGCTTTACTTCAACAGCTGGATCTATAGAGCCACCCTTTTTGGCAGTAGCTTACATACCGTAAATCATTCTGGGCATTTTTAATCCGGTAGGATAACTACATGATGTCTTCAATATGCAGCCCTCCTGTGTTTTTCCCTTGTTTCTTCTCTTTTTTTCTAACTAAAGTAAAGGCAGAATAGCTGCACAGTGCCTTCTAAGAAGTGAGAGTGGCAGGAGCCCTCTCTTTGACAGTACCCATGAAGTATGTGCGTTAGGAGAAAAAAAGAGTTAAAAGGTACATAAAAAGATGAAAGGTACTATGTACTGTGGGTTGGATACAGTGTTGTCTAGTGCAGAATGCTATAATTTGTATTATCCTGCAAGTAGGAATAGGAGAAGTAATGTTCAATCCCCCCTCCACCACATACACCTTGCAGAACCTTACACTCCTTGGTAAAAACTGTTACTGTCCCATCTTCTTCAGTGAGAAGACTTTGTTAGATCCTGATTTCTTCTCCCAGTGGAAAGGAAAACCCCTTTCAATAGCAGTGGGTGAACTCTGGATCCAACCACATGTTTCTGTCACATTATAAGAACAGTTTTAGGAATGGAGCTTAACATAAACATAGGAAATGAGAGTGATTCATAATGCTAAATTATGGTAAATATGAAAATCCACATGGAGGTTTATGAGCTTGCTCTACTATTCTATCTGTGGTAAAAACCAGGAACATGTTTCTCTGGATGTTATTTTATATTCAGTAGAACTGCCAAAAAAGACAGTAGTGGTGAATGCCTCTAGTATTCTGTCTCTACCATTCAAAACAACCCTGCCTATCTAATGACTATTCCCATTTCTCACATGCCAGTGCATAATTTTACTCTCTGTTCCCAGTCTTCCATTTATTGTAACAGAATTTTCTACAAGTAATTCTTCTAGCACATGATGAATCTGTACCTACATATGACTGCTTATAAAAGTACAAGGATTCATGACTCTATCCTGAATATTTGCAAACCCTTCCTGTGTGACCTAACAAAAGATAGGGAGTGTGTGTACAGCCACGTGTGCCCAACATTGGCCTATGTTAGAGCTAAAATATACAGTATTTGGGGGCCTGAAGAGAAATCAGTTTTAGATTCAAGTTGCACATCACCACTCACAGAGGGAATGGCAGGGACACCAGCCACATCAACCTTGAGTGGGTAAGGAATTATGTTGTTGGATGGCAACTCCCAGAAGCCCTGGCCACTGTAGCTAATAATGAAGAATGCTGGGAGTTGTAACCCAATAATACCTGGAGTGCCACATGACTTCTACCTGATCTACAAGCTTCAGGTATGTTCACTAGTCTGAGAAAATGGAAAGCAGCTTTTAGCTTTAAATTATATTTTAACACAAAAGTTTCAGGATAAAAATATCTATCAAACAATTTGTTCTTGCTGGCTACCGATCACCTCCACTTTGGCCCCACATCACTTGTTTTCTTTCACCCTCAGCTTCACTGAAACCAAGCAGAACAATCCATGACACTGCAGATTTTGGCTGGTATTCAAGTAGGGACATCTGCACATCATAGAGCCTCTTATGCATTCAGATGGGCTTTTTCAGGTGCTGTGGGGATTGGCATGCCTTTCCTCCTCAAGCTGTATCCAAAGCCTCCTTCCCAACTGACTGTAAAGACATGAAGCCACCTCACATGGTCATTCAGTGCTTCAAGATGAGCAGGCAGGGTCAGAGAAGCATCTGGCAAACCCTCTCTGGCCAGAAGTATAATTACAGAACTACTGAGATCCTTTGGAGGACCCCCCATGGATCTCAACACAGATGTCACTGTATGTCTGGGGATGGAGTGAGGGATAGCCACAACTTCTCTGATCCTGCCTGCTTAGTTTTTATTCCTCTTGGCAATAGTATTTTTCTTTTTGCCTGAAATTATAATTAGATTTTTGCTTCCATAGTAAATATTGATTGTTCTACATAAATGTAGGTTGAGTCTCCCTTATCTGAAATGACTGGGCTCAGAAGTGTTTTGGATTTGGTGTTCTTTCAGATTCTGGAATATTTGCATATACATAATGAGATAATTTGGAGATGGGACCCAGGTTTAAATATGAAGTTCATTTATGTTTCATACACACCTTATACACATAGCCTGAAGTTAATTTTGTACACACTATTTTTTATTGATTTTGTGCAGGAAAAAAGTTGGTTATATATAGTGAACCATCAGGAAGCAAAAGTGTCACTATCTCAGCCACCCATGTGGACGGCTTTAGGGTATTTCAGAAATCTGTATAAGGGATACTCAACCTCCAGTTACTTGCTTTGAAAATAGTTAATGCATAAAGAAATTTCAATTTGTACTGGTTTTTAAGCATAAAGCAAGGAGGATTTCTATAATGACATTAACGTCTTACATATATTTTAGACACAAAATACTTACATCATCAAAGTCAGCTATGATTTCATTCAGAAGCCTCAGACATTCTAAACCTTCTTTATTGACATCAGATTCTGTATAAAACTCTTTGAAATCTGGGATGGAGGCAAACATGACACAGACACAGTCATATGACTGATGGTATAGATCCTGTTCAAAAGAGAATAAAGAGAGACCCTGTTACACAATGTCCTCAACCAGAAGGCATTCAAAAAAGCACAGTTGAGAGAGGAAAGAGAAAGGAAGAAGGATGATTAATTCCATGGAAGGTGTCCTTGCACCTGTTTATCACCAGTATAACTCCCTCTTGACTTCTTTTCTTTTACTGTTTCTTACTTGATGATGAATCGCTTTCACCTCAACATCATTCTCATGAGTAAAATTAGTAAAAACATTAATGCTAGGTGATTTGATCTATTTATTAAATTAACCTAATACCCTACACATACTGTATTTTGATTCCTCTGTGATATACATGACAAACTGATAGATTCATTGCACATATATTGGTGATATTTAATAGACATGTTTTACAGAGCAAGTGATAAAATCTTGAGGTCTGGCACCTGTCATGCCACCATTACTGAACTAAGATGCTAGATCACAAAAATAAGCATGTGGAATTAACTCCTGTTATTTTGAAGAATGTAATTTTGACAACTATGGTGTTGTTTTCTTCCGTCAGCGGAATAAACAGGGAATTGAAAATAAATGTTGATCCAGAAATCAATGTACAGATGCTATTCTTGCACCAGAGTGCTTCCCCATTCATTGCAATAAAACAGGCAGACTGCTGAACTTATGCTCCCAGTGCTTCTCCCTTCAATTATGAGGCCTAGTGATGGAGTACTGGGTGTACATCAATGGGTTGCAATGGATCAGTATGCAAGTATTCATTTCTGATGATTTCTCTAAGCCACTAGATGGATCAATGTTTTTATCAGTCACTCACAATACAGTATAATATCTTTGACAAAGCAAGCTATCACTAAAATGATATGTCATCAACAGATCTGAGGAGAGGAATCAATGCAGTTTGACACACTTTAACATCATGGCAGCTGCCTTGTAAGAGGGAATCACAGAATGAGGAGACTCTTGCAATGTGCTGTTTGCAGCTTCAAAAGCTCTGTTCCTTTCTATTTTCTCATATCTGCTAGTTATTTGCAAACAAACAAATATGATAAAAAACACTGTAAAACTACAGTGAGCCTTCATCCAAAAGGAAATAATGAATGGTAGCAATACCTTTGAACCTTGTCATTGCTGGGGCACAAAGCAGATGAGACAAAATCAGGCAGAATCTACTTTTTTGATGGTTTGTTCTTGCAAAATGAAACAAAGGCAAGCTGTTTTGTCAATTTTCACTTTCAGTGGAACGCAGTCTACAGTATGCTGCGTGTTTCTTCTCTCTATACAGGACTGCTTCCAAAGGTGAGCAGTACCCTAGTTTGTTTTAGCTTGGAAGAATGAAAGCAAGATGTGGTGAGGAGGACTGACCTCATTTTTTAAGTTCCTTGCCAAAAAGTGCTCTGCCACGTGAGCAGGAAGTACATTCTCCAGAAGCAGACGATTCAAATTTTCCATGGTCTCAATCTCTTCACGCTCTTTTTTGAACTTGTTCTTCCACAGGAAATCTAACCTACAGTAATATTCATTCTGTTACAAAGAGGACACAGAAGTAAAGAAACAATAGGCATCTTGTCCTACCAGATGGTTTTAAGAAAATAAAATATGCACATGTGTACAACCTAATGAAGCAGTATGCATTCTTTGTGACCCAGCGAGAAGCTGTAAGAGCACATCTATCTATCTATCTATCTATCTATTGCACAACATGGTTTCTGTAGGGTTCCATACAAATACATCTAGTTGACACAGGAACTGCATGTGCCAAATGTGTCTTGCAGATGTAATTCATTAGCTTCATCACCTGTGCAGTATGGGAGCACTATCACAACAACCCCTATAGCCATAATCGCTGTGCTTTTTTTCCTTCAACAAACCCATTCTATAACTTTTTCTCTCCACCAAGAACACGTGTTTTGTAAAGTTAATGGTTCTTAAATCCTCATTCTAGAGCAAAGAAACTCCGAATAGTTGTCTTGCAGCAGCAACACAACAATATATACTTGCTGAGAAAGCATGTTTCTATTTGGCTGCTGTGGGGACTTGCAGCTAAACTGAGAGGGGAGGGGGAAATCTCAGGGGGTAGCAGATGATGTTATCTTCTCTGACAATCTGAATGTCCTAGTGGTCTGACCCTGGTGACATCCATGCTAATTCTGCAATTAGGAGTGTGTGTGAGAAGCCCTATTGCAGGGAGGGAGGATTTGCTTGGGGTTTAGGATCAGAGGTCATCCAGTGCTGGAATAGCTGTTAACAGGTAGTCTAGTGTTGGAATGAATACAGCTGAACAATAAAGTGTTAGGCCTGAGCTACACATATCAGTAGAATGGCAGTCTTTGGGATGGAGCAGTATCTTCATAGAATGAGAATTGGAAGACACAGCAAGGACCAACTAGAGGTGTTGGGGGTTTATGATGTTTTTAACTGTTTTATCAATTGTTGTACACCGCTGTGATCTATGGAATAGCGATATATAAATAATAATAATAATAATAATAATAATAATAATAATAATAATTATTATTCTAGCCTAACTGCTGCCATGCAGGAATACGCAGCTAAAAAACTCCTGAGAAATGGCCATCCAATCTCTGTTTAAAAACCCTCAAAGAAGGAGACTCCACTACCGATTCCATTGCCAAAAGGTTCAAGAAGTTCTTCCTAATGTTTAAACTGAATCCTCTTTCTTCTAATTCGAATCTATTGGTTCATATTCTAGTCTACAGATTAGCTAAAAACCATCTTGCTTCATCTTCCACATGATAGTTAAAGGTGGCTGTTATATCACATCTTACTGTTTTCCTCTCTAGGCTAAATTTACCCAACTTATTCTTCATTGGGCTTTGTTTCCAGACCTTCCAGACCTTCTAACAATTTTGTTGTTCCCCTTAGACATGTTCCAGCTTTTCAACATCCTTCTTGAACTGCGGTGCCCAGAACTGGACACAACTTCTAGGTGAATTCTAGGTGAGCCAATAAAAATATCTGGGGGGAAAAAGGTCTATGGAAATTCTGAGCAAAGCAGATACTATTGATTAAGTGATACTATTATTTTTCTTGACCATGACATTATATTCTTGTTGTTGCAGCCTGGTATTACTATTAGAATTATTTTCAGGAGGGAGTAATTGGGAGCAGGTATGCTATAAAAGATAGGGAAGCTTAACCCTTCTCTCCCTGCTTTTTCTCTCTCTGAATTACCACGTCACTACCCTCCTTTTCTATTCTGTGGTAAGACTGCTATGCAGAGTAATTTGCAGCAAAGGAAATAAACATAGGAAGAATCAAGGGCAAACAGTATTTTCTCAGAGTTAGAATGTTAAATAGAAAGTTCAAATCCAAGAAATATTTCAAACCTCCTCTCACCACGCAGTAAGAAGAGAGCCAAGACTACAGAAGCTAATGGTCATATATGTCTATATTTTACAAATGACAGCAGCAGCTTGCCTCCTAGCAGTATTGTTGCAGAAGCCTCCATTTTGCAGCAAAGGACAAAAGAACAAGCTCCAGTAGGGGGTCAGGAATGAGATGGAGTGGAGAGAGAGCACAGAAGGAAGAAAATATGAATAGTTCCACTCCATGGCATGCCTCTCATCAATTTCATCTTTAAAAAGGGCACACAGAGTAAAGCAGCTCCAAAATCAAAGGGACAGGGAGAAAAGTAGGATACAGGGGGAGGCAGTTTCTTCTCAAATGGAGAAGGCACAGGGTATACTTAAGGTAGGAAATAATGATGGCAAAGGACCAAAATTGGCTTCCACAGGTAAATTAATGTGCAGTGATGTTTTCTGGTGGGGTAAAGAAAACGAAGGGAGAGTGAAATCTAACTGTAAAGAGTTCGTACTTTTTGCCTTGTGGATTTCAGGATTTCGCATGAGGCATTATATTAAAATAAACAGGAAGTTCTCAATATTCATAGATCTTGATCCAGAAGTCACATTTCTCTACCTTGCCAAAGCCTTTGGGACTTTGGGTCTCATTAATTCAGCCCCAGACTGTTATTTATAGTTATTTATAGTTTTAAAAAAACTTTTAAATTTTGTTTTTAACTCAGTATATTAATATGTTTTAAGCTTATACTTTCTACCTGTTTTTCACCTGTTTCACCTGCTTTATTTGTAAGCCATTCTGAGGTCTCCTGATATAGGATTGGGTATAATATTAGAATATGGGTTGGCTGGCAGTTTACAAACCTGCAAATCTGAATATACATGGTAATTTTCATTTCAATCCCCCCATTTGCAAGAGAGATATGACACTTTGTTGCTTTACATCTTTTCTCTCCTTACTGAAAAGATGTCTTGAAACGTGGAATTAAAGTGCCTACCAACTATTGGTAATGGAAATATGTTGGCCTATCATGAAACAGCAGTCATTAAACCAGAATGGAAAACGATTAAGCAAGAACCAAGTAAAAACTATGATATTGAATCTTTACCTAACTTTTCATATTATTCTTGTTAGTGATAGTTAATCCCAGTTAGGTTATGAAGATATGGGATTCTGTAAGATATAATTGGCTTTTCTTTATATTCCTAAGATCTTGATAACTATGCAGCTTCTAATTTTTTCTTAATTTAGAAAACATTGTCTTTAACGTGGCTAATGATCTTATGGTCACTTTTTGGCTTCCCCCATCATAATGTTGTTAGAATTTCATTACCACTGGAAGTAAGTATTTACAGGTAATGTTGTTACCTGTATCTCATTACTTCCAGGCTCTGCTGGTAATTATTTTATGACTGAGATATTATATCATTGATTTGCTCTTTTTTGTCTTTCTTACATATTACAATGTTTTCATAGGAAGAGTGAGGTAATCCAGCTGTACAATGTGAGTTTAATGTATTTGTTCAAACTGCTGCTATGTACATTTTGCAAGAAAGAGAAACAGAAACAGTTCAAGTATCACAAACAAGCTCTTTGCAATTTTCATAAATAATAATAAAAACCATGAGGCAAATGCAGGATCCTACCTGTCTGCTAAGTACCAGCAGTGTGACAAAGAAAATGAAGAGGGATACAGAGCCCATTGTCTTCAGATCTTTCAAGATTCCTGGCCTGCCAAAACAAAGTGGAAATGAAATTTTCAGGGAAAGAAAAATGCTAGCCTTGAGCCCTTTCACACTATACAACTGTAGCTTTCTGTTTTCACTTTGATTATCATGGTTCCGTCTAATGGAACTGTGGGATTTACAATTTGTTGTTGTGTGCCTTTAAGTCATTTCTGATTTATGGCAATTGGAAGGCAAAGCTATCATGGAGTTTTCTTGGCAGGATTTGGTCAGAGGGGGTTTGACATTGCCTTTCTCTGAAGCTGAGTACATGTGACTTGCCCAAGGCAACCAAGTGGGTTTCATGGACGAGCAGGGATTCAAACCCTGGTCGCCAGCATCATACTCCAACACTGAAACCACTACACCAGGCTGGCTCTCTATTTAGTTTAGAGAAGGGTATTTAGAATTCTTAGCCAGAGCTCTAATGGCTGACCAAACTACAAACCCCACAGGAAGCCATCATGGCAGCCAAAGTGGAATCATAATGTTAGAAT
This sequence comes from Sceloporus undulatus, assembly GCF_019175285.1. Taxonomy (NCBI): domain Eukaryota; kingdom Metazoa; phylum Chordata; class Lepidosauria; order Squamata; family Phrynosomatidae; genus Sceloporus; species Sceloporus undulatus. The sequence goes on from NC_056525.1 coordinate 140,387,254, forward strand.
TGTATAGTGGGAAAGGACCCCAAGGTCCAAGCCTGACCATTTTTCTCTGAAGTACTCATTTATCTATTCATAAAGCAAAAGGTCAGTTATAATCACAGCAGAATCAAATGGTGTAACTGCATTATTTCAGGCTGCCTTCTGGTGCAGGGTTGTGTGATTGTACATCTATACAAGAAACTCCCTACTCAAAGAAAACTAATAAGCACCCCCCTTTCATCAAGGCACATGCTACCCAAGAACAGTCAAGTGATCTAACACCTGACCTGTTTTTTTAAAAACTATTGTGGGACTCCAGACAATACAGTAATTGTAAAGAAGAAGGACAAGATCTATCAGTTTATGCTCCTGAAGGTCAGTCATGAGATATAATACTCTATAATACTCAACTTTCTCTCTCTCTTGACCCCACCCCTATTCCCATAAGTTCCAAGATGTGACGGGGACAAGTGAACCAGACTTTAAAACTGACTGGGCCCTATGTAGCCCTCTAGATGCTCTTGGACTTCAGTTCCCAGCATTTTTTAGTCTTCCAATGCTAGTTTACAGCTGCTGGCAATAGTAGCCTGACATTTGTAAGGCCACAGTTGTTCAACTCATTTTAGAAAGACATGAGATTGCCACTTGTATTGTCTAACAAAAAGAGGCTGTGATGTGGCACTATCATAGTGTAGACCTCGCCACTACACCTCCTTTGTGGCTGGTGAATGTGTGGAGATGTACAACATAAGAATGTTATGCCACATCTTGCTTTTAGAATACAGTGGGGCCTCCGCATACGCGGCCTTTTTATAAGCGGCTTTGAGCGTATGCGCTCAAGCCGCTGGGTGTGTGTAGGGCAGAAGGGGCGGCGCGTCCCATTCAGTTGAATGGGCGCATGCGACCGTTGCGCCGCGCGTGTGCCTGTTGCGCCGCGCTCGCGCCCGTTGCGCCCCGTGCACCTCCGTGCTGCCGTGCACGAGCCCCATTGTTTGCAATGGGGCTCGAGCATAGGCGGAAATCGCCATACGCGGCGGGATCCGGAACGGATCCCCCGCGTATGGCGAGGTTCCACTGTATAGAAAAAACATGGAGTGGAGGGAACTCTTTGTCTCATATAATATCTAACTAACTGGCTGAACAGACTGGCAGAAAGAGCCAGCTTCAGAGTGGTGTGTGGGCATGGTGTCCGTACAGCCCAACTTCGCCCCCAAGCCGGCATCACTTTGCCTACCCAACCAGATGTTGGGCAGCATTGGGACATTCCTGAAGCATGGCAATTAGATGTCGCATGCCACAGAAATGTGGAAGAGCCGCTGGTCTGGCGAAAGGGGTGGCTTTTTTCCATCCCAAAAAAGAGCAGCATTTTGCCACTACTTTTTGGGCTGGGAAAATGTCGGATCGGGGCCACTGTGTGCTGTTGCTGGGGCCTTGATTCGGCACTCAAAGGGGCGACCAGAAGCCACTCCTTTGGGGCGGTCTTTTTCGCCCCTAAGATCACAGGTTGTTTCTTAACCATTAGACATTTGAATTGACCTACCTTTTTTGAGGTGCAATTGTATATAGGAACTTGCTGTAGTTGTCCAGGATAGAGCCATGTGTATGCAGAAGAATGACATTGTAGACTATCAGAGCAACCAACATAATTGCCATTTTCAGCTCATGATTTATCCGGAGAAAAACAGAACAGGATATCAGGCCCAGAACACAACTGTAGATAAAGTACTAGAAGAGGAAAACCATTAAAAACAAACAAACCCTTGGTTAGCAATTAAATCTGCATTGTTGTAGAGGCTAAAGTGAAGGAGACTCATACTGCTAAGTTCTCTTTAGTAGGGAAAAACAAAATCCAGCTAAATCAAAAATAAGATGTTTGAGTACTTTAACTTAGACTTCTTTTTGACCTATATTGCTTTCTCCTCCCTCCCACTCTTTAAAAATACCTTCAATAAAGAGGGAGAGTGAGGGGACTCATAGTGTTACAGGTATTTTTTGTGGCCTTATACCATAGAACTTTGCAAAGCCAATCTTGTACATATTTCCCATGCAATGGCTGAGTTCACTAACCAGCCAGGGGACAGTTGTGTGGGAAGGACCTACAGAATCATTTGCCTTGTTTCTAGTCCATAACAGTATTTAAGGACTTTGGAGAAAAGAGGCAGATTAGAATATTAGGAACAGCTAGTGGGAGTAAAGCTAGGAAAAGGTGGAGGCTGCTCCCAGGATTGAGTATAAATAGAGAGGAGGAGCCATATTTGAGAAGAGTGTGTCACTTTTACCCTGTGAAGTTAGCAGTCAAGGAGGCTGAGTGGCACTGCCTTGCGGTGCAGTTTGAGGGGTTTTAGTTACCCAATTTATAGACAAGAGAAGTCCAGAATTAAAGTGTGTGTTGGTATCCTGCGGGATTACAGCTAGGAAGTCTGTGGAAACTACTAGGAGCAGCCTGAGGAACATATGAAACTAAGAGTAGTTGAGATGAAGACATTCAGATATACAGCGAGCCCTCGCCTTACACGGGGATCCGTTCCGTTCGTGCATGGCGGCACGGCGGCGCGTGGGGCACAACGAGTGCACGCACCCATTCAATTGAATGGGACGCACCGCCCCTTCCGCCCCGCGGCTTGAGCGCGTATGCTTAAGCCACGTATGACACAGGCACACTGTAGTTATCATTAGTGTAACAGATAACTTGAAGAGTTAACAGGTAATGAAACAGGATATAAGGTTCTGTGTGAACCAAGAGTGAAAGGAAACATACATACTGTCCAGTGAGAGAAAGTGATAAGATCTGTAACTACTGAAACAATTCATACACTGTAACAAGCTTGAATAACATCTACTAAGAAAGATACAATAATAAGCTTTGTTTGTAAATAAAGTTCTTTTCTTTGTTTTAACAAAAAGTTGCCTGATGTGGTTTTAAAGATAACATCATACACGCTACTAAATATATTTAAAACGCTTCCAAAAGAGAAAAGACCCTTTATTATTTAGGACATTTTAGAGAGTGGGTGTGAAAACGCTAGAGTGCTGACATTTGAAAACAGTTCTAGTGTGGGAGTCATTTGTGAGAAATCTGAGTTCGAGGGTCTCCATACATAATTGGTGGCAGCGGTGGCACACAGTGTAAATGAGTTTAAGAGATTTGGCAACGTCATCGTTGTCACCATGGCACAGGCACGTAAAAACAAATGCCACACTTCTTCGGTATAATCGTATTTTTAACTTTTGTTTTTATGTTGATTTTATCCTAATTTATACTGTGTTAACTTTTATACCATGTTAAATTCAGGAAAGTAAGTTTTTTCTCTTTTTTTCCAAAGTCCTTTTTCTTGGAAAAACTGAAAACTGGGAAAAAATGGATTAAGGAATATTTTATTTCAGAATGATAAACATGTGTAAGACTTTATATTAAGAAGTCTCCTAAGACAACTTGATATATCTGACCAATTTAATTTCTGATCTTGATTTTGTTTTTTCTCTTTTTTTTTTTTATGGGAATGAATGCTTTATGTCTGCTTGTGGTGATCTAGAGAAGACAAAAAATTATCGCTATTATGAACATTGCTGGTTCCCCTTCCCCCAATTATGTGGATATGTAAGGGTTGTTTTTTTGAAGGAGGGTGTCTTTTTGCTTGCTTTTAATGAACTGGCAAAACCAAAGAAATTCCTTTACAGTTCAGGATTCTGTAGCTCCATTTGTAACGTTTTAAAAAAAGGAAATTCAATTTGTAATTATTGGCTGAATAAATTGTTCTTTCTACCATATCAAACATGATACTTTTATACCAAACAGAGTTATACACAATGGATTTTATATCCCTAAAATAAGATTTTGTGGGGGGGGGGATTTCTATTAAAATTCCATGGATTCAGAATTTCCAGAAATGTTACATCTTCAGGCTGGATTCTTTAAAACATGTGACAGTATGCTGGCTGTTTAAAAAAATGTCACCTCTAGGTATTGCTCTACAGAGCATTATGTGAACATGTCCTTTGGAGGGATGTTATATACATGAAAGGGTAAAGACATCATCAGAGGAACTTAAGTAGAAGTTTTTACATGTACCAAATGTACCAAGATTAGCACAGCAGCAACTAAGGAGGAGCTTCTAGAAGTGCCAATAACACAGGTGATCAGCTGGAATCCTGTTGGTATTCACCACATGCATAATATAGTTAATGCAAATAAAGAGTAGTCATTTCTCTAGGCTCGTGCAAGGAAGAAGCAGCAATGGTGACTGGAGAATATTGCTATCTCCAAAGTGCTCTGAAAGGGGAGGCTTGGACGGTCACCTAACCATGGAAAAGGTGATGTTCCAACCACAACTTCCAGAGCATCTTGGATCTAAAGCCATTCTCCTGTCCTCAGCTGTCATGCATTGGAGAAATAGGTAGCTTGGGCCTGTTACAGACAGCCAAAATAAAGCTGCTTCGAGTCACAGTGGAGGTATGGTGTTTCAATGATGCATGCGCCCTAAGAGTCCAGAAGCCACACCAAAGCCACGCTCCAGTCTTTAAGGCTGGAGCATGGCTTTGGTGCGACTTCTGGACTCTTAGGACGCATGCATCATTGAAATACCGTATCTCCACTGTGACTCGAAGCAGCTTTATTTTGGCTGTCTGTAACAGGCCTTGGAGATAGCAACTTTTTCTGTTGCTACTGTATGACTTCTTTCCCTCCCTGATCACTACTGTGCCCACCATAACCACCAAGGAGGTGACTACTTTTGGTGGAGGCCACAAGACTCCAGCCTTAGATTTTAAACATTTCATTTACAATGAGTACACCCACTACAAGACACACTAATAAATATGATAACAAACTTACTGGCAAGAAAAAATAGTTGCTTTGAATATATCGGAGTGTCTGGTCACTTGCTTCAGCAGAACTTGAATTTGATGAATTAGGAATAGGAAGGAACTGAACCATATCAGCATTGCCATCCAAGAAAAACTAGAACAAACAAACATGAAATCTCTTAGGGTTTCTATAAAGTACACAGAGGGCATCAGATCTAACATCTGGATGGATAAAAATAAATATCTCACTCGACTTCTTTAACTTTTCCAGAAAGAAAACAACTATATGCTCAAGGCACAGTAATATTTTTTAATCTATTGAAAGCTTCTCATTTGACACATCACTCATTTAACAGCCATAAACTATTTTACTATGCTGAAGACAACATTAAAGTGAGCCTGGTCTATAGGACTTATAGGATTTATACACGGTCTTGAACTACCTGAAAATGAGAGTAACATCCAGAAGCAAGCTAAAAATGGAAGATCTAAAGGCCTTCTTTTCAATTGCGCCAAAGAGCACTCTCCTCATCTCTCCCAGCTACTAAAATGATGTCTGCAAACAAGCAACTCACTAGTTTTTAAAGAAAACCAAAAATGATTTCTTTCTCACTGTTACCTTTGGTTAAACAGCTTTTGCAAGCTTATGAAACCAAATAAATGGGACAAAAGTGGACTGAGTATTCTTCAAAGTGCCTTTAGGCCCCTCAAAGACACTATTATCTACTCCATCCTATTTTGCTTTCATGCTGGGTGAGGGTTTATGAAGCTTGAATTTTGGAGACCAAAGTGTGTAACATAATTTAACACAAACTTTGATTCTGATATGCATGCATGTATATGTATGTGTGCATTTGTATGTCTAGATAAACAATATTTATTTAATTTATATTAAACTGTTCTTCCAAATAATAGATTATAGTGACAGACAGGCAGATAGAATGTGTCAGAGAGAGAGAGAGAGAGAATACAGATATTTATTTCTTCTTCAATGAGAGTTACTGTATTAACATGGAAGAACAGATACTGACACTGGGTTCACAAGAAGCTCCCCATCCCAAAGATCATGATTATTTAGTCAAGGGGAAACTTAGCAAGAGAACCTTCTTAAACACCAGAAGGAACATGTGCTAGATCATACCAAAGGTCCACCTAGTCCAGCATTCTGCTTCCCACAAAAAGCAGCCAAATATATCTGGGAAGCCCATAAGAGTACACAAAACCACTAGTTCCTGTTTTTTATTCTTCAGCAACTGGGATTCATTAAATTGTTCTCATGAAATGCTAACAAATTAGAATTGAAATGTCAATATTTCTGAGAAAATCTTGCACAGGATCTAAGGACAAGGGGACTTGCGTGCTGTCAGAAGGAACAGGGAGAGGAGAGGTAGCTGCATAAGCCAGAAGGACGCCTAAGGGCACGGAAGCCCATTAATCCAGCGAACAGCTATTCTAAAGAAGTAAGAAGAAGCAAGCAGGGTACGAAAAGTAATGGTCTAGGCCAGGAGATGGAGGCATTAATGATACACAGTAAAAGGGAGGGGAAGATGACGACTTTGGGGCAAACCTCCCAGATTGCCATCCTGGGATCTGTAGTTTTACAAGGCCTTTAGCCTTCTCTGACAAAGAGTACTGGTGCCTCACAAAACTATGTAACCTATGCATGGGGCCACGGAAGTTAAAGTGGTGATAAATTGCATTATTTTCACAGTGTAGACCAGGGGTAGGCAATCTGCGGCTCGCGGGCCGGATGCGGCCCGGCGAGGCCTTGGGACCAGCCCCAGCCCGGTCCTACCGCTGATTGCCGCCGGGGCCTTTGGCGTCTCGCACAAGGGGCACGGTGGGGCAATTGTCTATAGAAGCCTCAGAAACATGGATTTATCTTAGCATTTTTTAAAAAAATCAGCAAATTTTTTCGCATGACCTCCATTTTTTATTTAAAAAGTGCCCTCCATTTGAAAATTTTGTCCTACATTTGTCCAGGTTTATTTATTTATTTAATTCTTTTAAAAAATATTTAATTATTTATTTTTTTGCTTTGGCCCCCCAGTTGTCTGAGGGACAGCAACCCGGCCCCCAGCTCAAAAGGGTTGCCTACCCCTGGTGTAGACTGTAGAGGCACCCTTCAAGACATGAAAGGATAAGTGCTCATAGAATCGTAGAGTTGGAAGAAACCGCAAGGGCCATCCAGTCCAACCCCCTACCATGCAGGAAATCCAAATCAAAGCATCCCCGACAGATGGCCATCTAGCCTCTGCTTAAAGACCTCCAAGGGAGTTTGTTCCACTGTTGAACAGCCCTTACTGTCAGGAAGTTCCTGCTCAATATATACATGGAACTTCGGAAACTCTGCACTTGGACCGGAAGCCAAACATAGACAGGTATGGGTGCATGTGCATGCATTGTTTACAAAAAGTTGTTAAACATACGGCCAGTGCTGACAGGCTGTTGAATATATCCTTACATTACTTAGGCAACCAGACATATTATCTGAGAAAGCATCTAGAAAAGGAGAGAAATGCATCCTGCTTCCATATCAGCCTAGGAAACAAGAATGCAAGGGAAATTTGAACTGTGACCTGCAACCACCAGGCACATAGGCGGTCTCCTGGCGCTGTTGTTTGCTCCGCGAGGGAGCCGCCGCAGCCAAACCGTGCGGCTCCCTTACGGAGCAAAAAAGAAGCACCAAAATAGAGCTTCTTCTGACAGCGCGCTAATGACACCACGAGGCACCAATGGCGCACTCGTGACGTCATTAGCGCCGCACAACGTGCGGACGCACAGCGTCCGTGACGTCAAGATGGCGGCGGCCATGTGGAACGGCCGCCGCCATTTGTTACAGACAGAGTCCGTACAGGAGTAGGGGCGTCTGGAAGAGACGCCCCCTTTTTAAACTGGGACGTCCTGAGGACGTCCCAAGTGGCGGTTTGTAACCCGCCAAAGCATTTCAGGAAACTACACCAAACCATATTCTTCCATATATTTCTTCTCTCTCTGCATCCAATTTCCATGGCTCTCTGATGAGGGAAAATGCTGCTTTCCCACCTGTCTTTCTTTCTCTCTTTTTCTCCTGATATCACCCTATGATGTGAAATTCAGTATGATTGTATATTCCCTTATGAGGGCCAGGATGATATAGTGGTTTGAGCATTGGACAATGACTCAGAAAATCACAGTTCAAATCCCAGCTCAACAATGGAAACTCACTGGGTTACCTTGGGCAAGTCACACTTTCTCAGCCTCAGAGGATGGCAA
>NC_056525.1:140395297-140430025 GCF_019175285.1 Sceloporus undulatus
TGCCAAGCTCCCACGGAAGCAACTTGTCAAGAAAACCCCATGATAGGACTTCTATAAGTCGGAAACATCTTGAAGGCATACCACCACCACCACCAACATATCCCCTTATCTTCCTTTTATGCATTCGGTTGAAATTCATGCTGTGAATGGGTTTGGATAGAGCAGGTCTTTCCCATGGTACATGGTAGTCAACAGTGAATGAATTAACAGGAATGTTCTGGCTAAAGTTGCATGCAGCTAGAGGCCAAATAAAAACTCTTCTTTCTGTGTGATCCAAGATAGGGCTTCCACAAAAATAAAAACAGTTGCAAAGGGAAGCACCTAAGCATGGAGAATTATTAAAGCTATGGATGAAAGGATTGATTCAAGAGCTAGACACAAGCTCAAGGGCATATATAGAGGAGCTAAAAAGCAGCTGAAAGGAAGTTGGATCCAAGAGGGATTTGGAGAGATCCTATGGACTGAGAGTATAAGAGACAGCTGTTCTCTTAGTTTATGGCCCTGCTTTGAGTGAACCAAAGATAGAAATAGATAATAATAATAACAACAACAACAACAATAGAAGCAGATAGAGAGGCCAGAGAGCTGAGCCCCCCACACCTGCCTGCTGCTGCTCAAACGCCACTCCTGAAAAGCTGAGCAACTAAGCTGATGGAACAGAGACTGCCAAATTTATGACTAATTTGGATGTCAGCAACAAATACAAGACAGGGTGGAAATAGTCTTCCTGATCTACGAGCTACATACTTGTACTGAAACTGTATCATATACAATGCCAAGATAACATGCTGAACTATATCTCGCATGAAATTTGATATAATGATTTCTTGAAATATACCATGTGTCTCCAGATGGAGTGTGGAACCTCTTACTGATAGAAATAATGACTGTAATAGAGAAAGTTGCTCTAGCCTTTTCTATTTATAAATAACCTGAATGCAGATATTTAGAATAACTTATGTGGGAGTACTTTTGTCTCTTGCCTTCTCAGACTGTACTGTGATTTGAAACCATGGAAGGTCAGGTGATCACAAAAATGGGCCAAAAGGACCTCTGAACTGATACAAGTGAACAAGTGCAAGACACAAACCTTCAAACTTCCATTTAGAAACATGGGTGAAGGCAGGTTCCATGTTTCAGTTCCAAAATCTGCTCCTTGTGTAGCCAATTCGCTGTCATTGTCTCTCAAGTCTTCCCCATGGAGTATAGACTTCCAAACTCTGCCTCAGCTTTAACCTCACACAGCCTCCTCACTCTTTCTTTAGTGACTAAGGGGCTAAACAGATTGGTGTTATACACTGGCTTGGAGGTGGCATGGGGGCATGGCATATGCACACCGGCTGTCCCCCACATCGCCCCCACACGGTGCGCCCAACTGCACGGCAGGGGGTGTCATGGTGCTCCATTGGCACAGCATTTAGACATGCTGCACCAAAGGACCACTGAAAAGCCACTACCATGGCGGTAAGGGAGCGTAATTTTGCTGTTCCTTTTAGCACCAGCAAAGCGTCATATCGGGGCCACGGTGTGCTGTTGCCCCAATCCAGCGCTGAAAAGGCATCAGGACGCCGCTCCAAAGGGGTGGTCTGTAGAGCCCTTAACTTCCCAGCTCTCCTCTCAAGCAATGGAACCAAATCAGCCCATTGGTTTTTCAAGAAGTTGGTGGTGACGAAGCAAATGAAATGAAGACTAGAGAAATGGTGGTGGAAGGTCAGAGGAAGTCTGACTGAACATCACCTAGAACCTACTTGAAGGCACACTCCATGGGAGTGTATGCAACAAAACAATTATTCTTTTCTGCTATCACTGCATATGCAAGAGTTGTCCAGCAGAGTTGTTTTGAGTAGTAGAAGTTGATTATAACCTGGACACAAGAAGGCCACTCAGCAGCCTAATATAAAGAAGCTGCAAGGCATTTTGCAGATAAAAATAACCCAGAACCATTGCAGCCTCAGTACCATAGTTGATACAGTTCCAGTGAATGTAACTCTGGCCCCTAATTGTCCAATAACAGTGGGTTATCTTTTTGGGTTGTACAGGACCCTTGAAAACTGAGAGCTACCCTCTATGTATTAGATCCTTGCCTGTCTTAGAAGTGCTGGGGGGAGAACTAGCTGAATGAGTGAGATAACCTGTCAGTACCTCACCCCACAAGGCATGATTCCAACATGGTGAAGGAAGACAGCCGTAAGGCCTCCACGAATCTCCTTATACTAAATAATTATTATCAGGCAAAGTACTAGAATGGGTGGTGGCCTCCCAGCACCAGGGATTCCTATATGAAACAGTTTTGGAAGAGCTAGTTGTGTTATTCTCTTTCAGAATAAAAGGGAAAAGAGAAGGAATCTAGAAGTGCCTTTAATAGTAATGGGTTGATCTTAGCCTTTGTGGATTTCAAGCCACTTCTGAGACCTGCTGATAGAATATAATATTGAAGCCACAGCTACTTCAGCAGTTACACAGTGTAGAATCAGAAGGTAATGAGATAAATGATGCAACCTGTCATTCTGGACATAAACCTTCAAAGAGTTGTGCAAGATGATACATGTCTGTCAAGCACATAGCCTGTTAATCTCGGGGTGTCAAAGCAACACATTCTGCCCACCCAAAAGTCCTACCTTTAAAGTAGGAAAATTTTCTGAGGAAAATAGTTACACGCGCTTGTGATAAGAACCTGTATGTAGTGTGCAAGAAACCACTGTCTCTGTTCATATCTCTCCTGGTGGATTGGAATTTGTTAATATATCCCATTTTAGCTGTTTCTGTTTCCAATTTCCCATGGGATTTTGTGGTTGTTTTTGTTGTTCTAGACTTCTAGAGCAATTATTTGAAGGATGGTACTTGAGCCCAAGAAGGTCAAAATGTCCCACCACTGGGTTTGGGGGGAAGGACATTGGTATTGTCATTTCTAATGTCAGATTTGTGCCCATTTATCTTCTTGGGTAGAAACAGTGCTGTTTCTCCAGTTTGTCTATGCAAAGAAGCACTACTGACAGAAGATGACATATGTCAAATTGATGGATGTGCAAGTAAATGCATTTCTGATATTGTGGTTGACATTACTAGGACCTGTAATGTTGCTGCCAGAGTAGATGAGATGAAAGAGCTGCCATCTGGATTTCTTTTGATCCATTTCAATTTGGTTTCAGGTCTGGTTATGGAACAGAGATACCTTGATGGACGGTCTTTGCCAGGAACTGGATAGGGTCCTGGCTGGTTCTGCTGGACTTGCAGCTTTCAGTACTACTACTACAACTACTTATTATTATTATTATTATTATTATTATTATTATTATTATTATTATTATTATTATTTGAGGCTGCCTTACTGAGAGGCTGCCTCACTGGAATGGATCTTGGTGATGCTGACTGTCTTGCCCCCTCATGCTGTTTAACATACACATAAAACTGATGGGAAAGGTTGCCCAGAGGTTTGAGCTTCAGTGCTACCAATATACATATGACAAATAACTCTATTTCTCTTTTCCACTGAACTCCAAAGAAGCTATTTTGGTTCTATACCACTGCCTGCATTAATCATGGACTGGATGAGGGAAAATAAGCTGAAGCTTGATCCTGACAGAGAAGCTCTTTGTCAGTTGAAAGGAAGACAAAGGTTTGTAGCTTGGATGTACTGATGAATTCAATCTTAACCAGGGAGGCCCAGGTTTCTGTGATGGTCACTCATTATTAGCAACAGCAATAACATTTCTATACCACTTATCACCCCCTAAGCAATTTACCATGTGTAAGCTAATTGCCCCCAACAAGCTGGATTCTCATTTTAGCAACCTATGGAAGGATGCAAGGCTGGGTTGACCCTGGAGCCCTGCCTGAGGTCGAACTCACAACCTTGTTGCTGTGAATGGCTGCAGTACTGGCATTTAACCACTGTGCCACTGGGGCTCCTGTTACAATACTTTCATCTTTGGGTGTCTTCCTGGTTTCTTTTTGCAGCTCAACAACGCCCTGAGCATTTTGGTCAGGCTTCTATTAGTATGATACTAAGCAGTAAATAACATTTTGGTCCTAGTATTAACACTCAGATTGAGTCTGTGGAAGAACTTGTTCTTCTTCAGCATTCAGGTTTATTGGACTCTGGATCCTCTTTGTGAGTCACTATCCACCAAACATCCTTTGTTATTCCTTCAATGCAGTTTGTATCCATCTGTGTCCCATTATTTCTAGCCCACTAGGCTTCTGGTATGCCCACTGTATCTTTGTGTTGTGTTCTTGCTTGGCACCAAGAGCTCCATCTTGACTCAGAAGCTTATACACAATTTATTTGCCACCAGAGGGAAAAATATTGGCAGCAGGATGTTCTGTTTGCACTGCAGGTACCTAATTTTCTTTTTACTTGCTCTCTGGGCACGCATGCACAACAAACATCTTTCATTCTTACTCTAATGGAAGTTTGGTTAGAGCTGTGCCTTCTGATAGAGTTCCCCATCTCCTCTACACAGAGTTGTTTTTCTCCAATGATACTTCACAGAAGGAAGAAGCTGTTAAACCAGTTTTAAGTACAGTCAAGCTATCTGCAAATGGAACAGGATCTGCAATGATCCGCCTGTCAATGGCCAGAAAGGATGTAAGTGGCCCTTCCTTTCTGCAAGTCTTCCACGAAATGACTGTCAATGCCTCCCAATTTTCAAATTCTGTCACATGATTTTCCTGGGATTGCTGAAGAGCAGCAGAACATAACTTTCTATGTAGATTTATTTAAAATTGGACCCTGCCTTGTACAGGTGCAAGTCAAGCAATGTTAGATTTCTAATATTTAAATAGATTCAGCATGTGTACACTCCAGCATTTATATGTCTCTATCCAGAACAATGTACAAGCAAACACTACACTGGACCATGGAACTCAAACTAGGTGAGAAAGATGAGCATGCATGTGCAGACAATGTAAATTAAAGGATATGAACAGAACCTTTACAAGAAATGGAGACACCTGTTCCTTTTCAATTCTACTTATGTCCTGTATCACATCCTGAGAGCAACTCACATGCTCCTTGATACTTTATCAGTCTTGTTTGCATGAGGTATGAATAATTTATAATGCCAAACCTTATTTTTCCTTTTTACAAATAAAGCAAAATAAGGTGTATTTGGTTTTAAAAATGTAAGGAAAATTATCATACACATCAATAATAAAAATTATTATTATTATTATCATTATTATTATTATTATTATTATTAAACAGCACATTTTAATTAACTATTATCAGCTAATGGAATCATGCCATTGATTTTGTTACCTGAATAGTACATTTTTTTTAAAAAAAAAGAGAAGTTATTTAGGTGCTTCCAGATTAGAATATTACATTACATTTGGCTATTTTAAACCAAATATTTCTTATTTAGAGAACAAGAAAGAGGGAGAGATTACTAGAGTCTTACAATAACAAAATAGTCAGTTTAAATCTACCAGATCTTCGCTGAGTCTGTTTTCCCTTCTGTACTGTAATGGCTCTTCTTCATGACCCTTGCTGGTTTCCTTGACCTGTCAAAGCACAAAGCTGCAGTGGCATCTTTGCCATTCTTAAAGGTATACTAGCCCTCTCAGAGGCATAATAGTGTTGGAATATGGACAAGATTTAGAACTTTGGTCATTAGAGGATGAATGGTGAGCTTCTGTGATGGAAGTGGCCTTCAGTCGTGTGTATTATCTTATTCAGCTGCTGAGCCTTTCTAAGGCTACAGTAGCTTTCTTCCTCTCTCTCTTAGCCTTTTCCCTTTTGCACTATGTTTTGTCTTAAACCTGCTTCAATGTAGTTTTTATTGTTTTGCTTATATATTTGCTATTTTGTATTAGTTTGCTTGCCGTTGTTGCTCTTGTTCATTTTGTATCTTTTGTTTGCATTTGTTATGAATGCATTGTTGTCTGGACACATTGTTTGTTGTCTTTTAAAGGAAATAGATAAAGATTATTTGTATTACTTTTGGTTTTTTGTCATTTCAATCTTGTTTTAACAAATACTGCACCAGATGCCCTGTTCTCCTTAATGGTTCCTCTCTTCGACCCCATTATTTCCTGAAAGCCTTGTTTATAACTTTACTGTCTTCTTTGTCCCATTTCCTTATTCTCATTTCTCTCTCAACATGTCCCATTAATACCCTAGTTTCCCTTCCCACCATTATATATGGGATACTGACAAAGTTCTGGGAGATTTCTTTGTAAGCTAAACCCACCCATCCATTGTAGCTTGCATGTGTTTCTTTTCCTTCTGTCTACTACCCTTTGTATTTTGCCTCCCTGATCCTTATCTTCCCTCCCTTCTAGGACATCTTCACAGCCCACATCAGCAAACTCCACAGAGCTATTTCTGTTCCTAGAGTCTACGTGAGATTATTATTATTATTATTATTATTATTATTATTATTATTATTATTAGGTAGGGCCTCTGTTAGGAACATTACTTTGCAAAAATGATGTTTTAAAAATATTTTCTTATGGGTTAAATGAGAGATAAGTTTGATTACAGCTGTTACTACAAAAGTTAATGAAAGTTTAAAACCACAGTTTTAAATCCAGACCTTATCATTTTTTACATCACTCTTATATTTATTTTGCCGTCATGCATATTCATCTAACTTCTCAAACCACTGTTAGCTGAGGATCTTCTTTACCCCCCATTTAGGCTACAATCCTGTAAAATCCTGGGCTAAAATACAATAAAACTCAGAAAGATTTCCATAGAGATCAACGTTAATTCTAGTAGCTGTTGCAATACAGGCAAGTAATTTGCTTGTTTTAGTTTATCCCACATTTCCTCCAGTGAGATCAAGGCAGCACACACCCTCCCTTCCCATCAGCTTTATCCTCACAACAACTCTATAAGGTAGGACAGGCTGGTAGAGAATAATTGGCCCATGGTCAACCAATGAATTTTTATGTAGGGTTGTCAGCTTTTGCAAAGAGCAATCCAGGACAGTCCTGTCTGTTGCCAAGTCAGCTCAAGACTGGTACACATGAAGCAAGAACTATATAAAGTCCACCTCATATCTTGCGTGAGAAGTGCCTCTTGCAAGAGTTCCAGACTCCTGCATGATCAGAGATCTTATGTCACATGCCGCTTGCTTCAGTTACCTAGCCCAGAGACCTGAGTAGGAGATGTAGCTGCCAGACATACTTGCAACAGGTGGCCTCCCTGCAACATTTGATGTGTAATTTGAGACCATTTTAGTTGCATAATAAATGCTCCAGGGTGGTCTGTTGTGAGCAGGGGTGGTGGTCACTCTTTCCACTCACACAAGATGGAAAGATATGGAATTTGGAGATGCTTTGCCTGGCCAGACATAAAGGATGAGCAAAAGTGACACTGCACCAGCTGTGATCCCAGCAGGTAGACTCATGGCATTTGAATCGGGTGGCAGCCTGACTGCTGCAAATAAAATGCTTAGGGATTGGTCTATTAGGAGCATCACTGGCAACCATTAGCAACCCATCAAAGGTTACTGGAATTGGGGTGTTCTTAATGGTCCTGCTATGAGACTGGACTTCAAGCCCAACTATGGGATGTTTTATGTAAAACAGGACAACTGGAAACCCTAGTTTTATGGCTTAGGGGGACCTGAACCTGGATTTCCAAAATCCTCATTCATCACTTTAACTATTGTACTGTCCTGGCTTTATCTGTAGCATGAAATTTATCTTTGAACAACCTGTATGTTCTAAGGTTTGATTCACTACTTCTACTTTATTTCAAGGTTACTTTGCCTGTTGAGCCTATCCAGCAAAGAGAGATGTAGCCATTATTTCTGACAACATGGTGACTGTAATTCTTATTTATTTTTATTCCGAGCATACCATGTAAATAACATTTACATGCAAATGACTACCATAAATAGATAGATGAATAATAATTTCTTTAAACTCTCAATTGACTTCTAAAATGAGTGTGCGTTTTTAACACCCTATTTCTTTATCTAATCGGTCAGTGTTAACACAGAATAATCTTTTTCCTGTCAAAAAAGAACATAAATATAAACTAATTTGAAGAAAAAAAGTAAACCAAGGTTCCATTCAATACAGTCTAATCTTAATCGTACTGTAAACTAAGAGGCTGTTTTCTGAAAATTGATGTTTTATATTGTAATTCTCTGTTGTTTTCCAAATATTAAAAAGTCCCCTGTGTCTTCTATCAGTCTTTGTGATTGTTAAGAACCCAAACATACTTTACATGTATTTCATATGCTTAACAAGTTCAAAGGTAAGGCTAAATCTGATATCATGTTGGCACTTAAGTGGCAAAGTGATGAAACCTCCCCTGTTCTCCCGTCCCTCCTTCAGCTCTTGAAAGTGTTTAAAAGCTGGATCCAGAGGAATTCACAGCCCTCTAGAAGTTTCTGGGTCACATTCTTGGTTGCATCCTGGATTGCATGGAGGGATGTAATACCACTACAAATGCATTCTGCTGTTTTCTCAGTAAATGTCCAGCATTGGTTCCTTCCATAAAATGTTACACCAATGACATTGCCACAGGAATAACACTAGCCCTTTCTTCTTCTGTTGCATACAATAATTTTAAATTCTTAAACTAAAATAGTTTCAAAATGATACAGGGAGGATGATAACGTATTTTGACTGGTGTGAGATTAAACTCCACGAAACTAACAACTTTTCCTTCAGTCACAGAAACCATACTGCAACTTCATTCCCTGAGTAGTTTGAATGCTTGTAAACTTTCTGTGCCAACCCAAAACTGACCTGAAGCTTCACTTTTAGTAGAACAATATAACATTTCTCATAGGAAGGATACATTTTAATTCTATCATTAGACTGCTTCTTCAAGTTTCTGTATTGAGATTCCTTTGAATTACTCTGCCACCAAAGTCTTCTCATCACTGAACTTGTTACATAAAGTGTAACATAAGGACACTGCAAGAGGAGGGAAAAAATACTAATAGAAAGAACAACACTGTGTTAAACTTACCATATTGAACACAGCCATTGTTAATATTATAGCTGTTGTTATCAAAGTCAGCATGATCCGTGGCCATGGGCGGTTTGCAATCACTCCAGATGACTTCAAAATCCACATTAATGATGCTGAGACTTTCTTGTTGCACTGCTATACACAGAATATATGAAAATGCATCTTTATGAATGTTTCTGCCACTTCTGACTTAGCTCCAAAATAAGAAAGCTCACAGTTTTACAATGCAGGGACATGCAGAGAATGCCAAAAAAACAAAAGCAGCCGAGCAGGGTGTATTAAGCATTACCCTATCAGAGTGATAAATTGCTGTTCATCTGAGTGGAATGAAAATGTGTGCTGACTTACAACAAATGCCACATTTGAGCTCCAAGATAGGAAATTATTAACTGCTCATACGAAACACATTCACTGATTAAAAAAAAATTAACTACAGCCCTGATGTAATCTCTTCTGTCCTAAGTTAAAGCGACCACCCAAACTTTTGTTTCATTTTGGCACCATAGCTTGACAGCACAAACTAAAAAAATAAATTAATTAAAAATCCACATGGACAACAACTAAATATTAATAGTATTATGGTAGGAACAGTATTAAAAAGGCATTCAGGACTCAGAGACCAAAAGCCAGCAGCATGTATTTCATTTTGAAAATGAAATTCTAGTATTCCATTTTCATCTACTTTCTAAAAGCAAGAAGATAATCTAACAAGCAAGCCTGGTGTGAGTGTGTTGCCATCAGGAATCTACTATCTATATCTGAAATATAATAGTTTAACCTAGATAAGTCTGAGATACTGATACGTATATTTTTCAGTGGCATCAGACATACACCATACCCAGCTTCTACCTTCATGGAACTAAAATCAGGCCCATAGCCATGGGGTGGAGTCATTGGGGGGGTCGGGGACAAGAAGTATAAATGCACTTGCAGTAGGGACGTAACCCTTAGTTAATGTCGACCTCATACAAACAGACCAAAATAAAGCTGCTTTGGTTCACTTTGGAGGTATGCTGTTTAAATGATGTCTGTATGGAAGCTATGAGTAATTTTAGTAATTTTCCTCCTCCTGCAAGGAATTTGGAAACTGTAGTTTTCAAAGATTATTCACAATTCAGAAATTGCACTGCACAAAGTTCCCATGTGCTATTTTTGTGAAGGAAACAGCAATTCTGCAATTGCAAAAAGGTTTGCAATTGCTCCAACAGGAAAATGGGATGAGAAGCAGTGGAAGCAGGCTCCCGCTGCCTGACAGCCTAGAACAGTGGCCTGTCTAATGGCAGCCTTCTCAGTGGACTGGAGTAAGAAGGCCTGGTCACTTCAAATGTCCTAGTTTCACCCTCCCAAAACAGGGCTGGACTGGCCATAGTCTGACTGGGCTATTTTTACCTTCCTGGTGTACATATTTAATTTCAAGCAACGATTGTGCAGTTTATTTAATGATGTACCCATAAGGATTGTGCCTCATACGTTTCTCATTTTATTTAAGTGGAGGGGTATAGCTTAGTGATAGAGATCATGTATTGCATCCATTGTGCAAAAAATTGATAGAACATGAGCTTTGTTTCCAGAAAGTTCCAGAATACATATTAAATCTCCATATAAAGATTTCATGTGCTAGTGCTGAGAAAGACCCTGAGAGTTTCTGCCTCTCTGACCAGACAGTATTGTGCTAGATGACTCAATATAAGGCAGCAGTAGTCGGCCCTTCTTATACATGGATTTTTTATACAAGGATTCAAGCATCCACAGTTTGAAAATGTTCAAAAAAAGTATAAATTTCAAATATCAAACCATGATTTTCCATTTTTTATAAGGGACACCATTTTGCTATGTCATTATATTTAATGGGACTTGAGCATCCACAGATTTTGTTATTCATGGAGGATCTTGGAACCAAACACCAGCGTATAACAAGGGTCCACTGTATGTATCATAAGAGAGTTTAGCATGTGTTTAAAACATGCCCCCCCCCTTTAAATCAATGGGATTTTTAAAACAAACCCTATTATCTGGGTCATGGCATGTTTTAACAATGATTTTAAAAATACAAATAATTGGACCCAGCTTCCTAAAGGACCAGTTCTCTTTTATACATTCACCTATTTCCCCACAAAGTTCCCTTCCTGAATGTGGTGAGATTGGAAACCTCAAGGGGAATGGGAATGGCTTTTTTGTTTGTGGTTCCCCAGTTAGGAAACCCTTTCCAGAGAGATTTACCTGGTGCCTGCACTCAGATACAAAGTGATAAGGCTTGTTATGGTACAATCCTGACTCCCAGGGCCCAGAGGGAATAACAGAAATCCTCCTTCAAGTTAGATCAACAGCTCTGATTGGATTTTCCTCTCCTTATCCACATGGAAAAATCCACACCTCTGAGAGCTCTAAAATCGCAGAGTGGAAAGAGGTAGGATGGGAAGAATGTACTGGGAAGAGCAGGAGAGGCTTTGGGCCCGGAAACCTGCCTGGTGTCAACCTGTGGAAAAATTGACACCAGTTCTGGGTGTAGTATAAAGTAACTGGTGAGAAATAGTTAATATTTAAATCAAAATGAGAACAAAAACAAAAAAGAGGAGCAGTGGCTGTCATTACATCTGCCTCACCAACAGGAGCTGAACAGGGCTTTGAGTATTTCAGACGTTCCATCTGTACAATCAAAACTACTTTCCCTATGAGTTTTTAATGCTAATTTTTAATTCTTTGATTTTATACTGGGTTTTGTACAGTTTATGCTGTATGTATTGATATTGTTTTAAATCTATTTTCATGCTATTTGATTCTGTTATGTATATTATTAGTTATCAGTTTTGTAAAATGTTTGGAGTTGGGGATATATAAAAATTATGCAAGCAGACAAGGTACGCCAGCTTTGGAATACACAAAACTATGAATAATGTTTTGAAAAAATGAGCAAGTTCTGACCCAGCAAAAACTGGCTGTGGTTAAATCTTATCGAAACCCTTAGGACTCAAGTTAATTGTATGTTAAGTAAAACATGCATTTGATAGGATTCAGAATGCACCTACACTGTAGAAATAATGCCATTTGACACCACTTTAAGTGCTGTAGTTCCATTCTACGGCATTATGGATTTGTAGTTTTACTACAACCATTGTAGTCTTTAGTTTTCCTGCCAGAGTGTTGGTGCCTCACAAAACTACAAATCCCAAGATTCTGTAGGCTGGAGTCTTGACAGTAAAACCGCAACATTTTTACAGGGTAGATGCACACTTACTTGGGAACAATGTTTTTGTTTTGTTTCTTAAATCCCACTTTCTAATCTCAGTGTAACGAACTTTCTCTGGAGTTTGGACATATATGTTGGCTGGAGTTTCAAACATATCATTAAACAGTATTGCAAGCAATACATTTGAGATGTGTTTGTAACAACAGTAGGATACTACAGATTTAGTCAAAATGTATGCATGCCTAAATGGAAAATGAATTTCTTCTGGATTATATTTTGATCTAATAGGAAACCTCAAAGAAGGAAAAGCTTGCACTATACAGCTAATTTAGAACACACACCCTCTTAAAATAAACAAAAAAGCATAGTCCTGCCACTTCTTTCACATGTCATTCTGCAATAACTGAAGATAATATTTTACATATTTTGTTAACTATTTAATGGCAAATGGATCAAATATGTCTTCGGAAATATGTTCACTAACACCTTTTACCTAACCAGTTACAAGGAAATGTTTATGGACATCTGTGAAAGCCCCTTTAACTAAAAATCTCTATATCTAAAGAATCTCCATGGTATCACTTTTGCTTTTCCATTTGCACAAGGAAGTCTTAGAGATTCCCCTGCATGAGATCTATAGTATCAAACTGTTCACTCAACGATCCTTTTGTGGGCAGTTTGATACTATAGGATCCTGGCCTCAGAGATCTGTTGTTTCACCTAGGCAATTACACAGGGATAATACATTAGAGCAAATTTCTCTAATTCACCATGGGGCACTTGGTGACCTACACTACATTTCAAAATTTCTGACCATGGGGCATTCAGCTAGGGCTGATGGAGGGTGAAGCACAAAAAAACATGAGAGCTGTTTTAGAATAGCTTACTTTTGTAAGAAAGCTGGCCTTCAATATGCAGATTTGCTTCATTATTTACACTGAAGGAATTATACTGCCAGGGAGGCCAATATAATCTTAAGCCACTGCTCAATGATTCAAGGTGATAAAAAGAAGGCACAAGATAACTGGCTCCAAAAGATATTGGAGGAAAAATACCAGGTCTAATTTCTCCCAACGTGTTATCTCTCCCTTTCCTTATTTTATGTGGTCATAGAATAAGACAGTTGTTGGGCTCAGGCAGAACGTAAACGAAAGTGCAGAAATTTTGAAGTAAAATAATGGCTTTTAAAAAAGATAACAGTGAAATGGTGCACTTTCATTTTGTACACACCTTTCTTTTGGATTTTTTTTATCTAGCACTCTTTTGAAAAGGTCTTCTCCAAAAGAGTATTTCTATCACAGTTTCATTTTGTTTTGATGTGTCCCTTACTGGCTGCTTTTTCCTCCTCTCATTTGTTTCTGTCTGCTCTGTACCCGTAGCTTAAAAAGAAAAGTAAAAGTGCACTCAGAGAAGCAAAAGGGGAAAAGAGAGGCCATAAAAGACAAATCCAGACATCGTGCTTGAAAGCAGGTGCACAAGCTTGGCATTTTCAGGCAAGAAATTGATGCATAAATCTGAAAGTAAAGTGCTTTTGAATGCTATAATGCTCTAGAAATGAAAGGTAGGGCAAGACAGCAAATATTTATTTTTCCACAATGACAAACCTCTAATCCCCTTCCTAGGCTCCTAGGATTCCCTTGTGGTTGACTCTCTATTTTGCTGTACACCTTCAAGTCATTTTTGAAGGTAACCCTAAAAGGAACGTATCATGTGGTTTTCTTGGCAAGATTTGTTCAGAAGAGGTTTGCCATTGTCTTCCTCTGAGGCTGGGAACATGTAACTTACTCAAGTTCACCTAGTAGGTTTCATGGCCAAGCACACAAAAACCCAAATACTATGCCTTGCTGCTCCAAATTTGTTCTGGGACATATTAGGGGGAAAACACAGGGTCCAGATCTACCCTTACTGAACTGTAGTTGGCAATTAATGGGACATCCACTCCATTAACCGGATACAACATTTCATTGAATCTCTCCAACCATTTCCTTCTTCTACAGAGCTTGGAAAGGTTAGGCCCTGGGACTTCAACTCCAGATTTTCCCAGTCAGTAGAGGCGCAAGGGATTTTGGCAGCAGTTATCCAAAAGAACTAACTATTTCAAGCTCTGCTCTTATTTTGATAGTAATTATGGAATCAACCAAAGCCTGGAGCACCATTAAGCAGCCACTCCAGTTTGCTTCCATGTCACTTGAGCTGTGATTTTATAAAACTGAGTATATATTGGGTGAGGGTTAGACACAGTAAAAAGAATAGTGATATTCTCATGCTGACACAATTTGCTTGGGCCATGATCCAGAAAAACAAGTTCTGTTCACTCAAGGTGGCATAAGACATAATCCCCCCCAGTCCTAAAAACAGCAGATTTTTCACACTGTTTTTGAACAGCAGTGGAATTTGATTTAAATGGCCATCCTCCCCTTACTCTCCATGATGGAGGAGTTGGAATGGAGCTGCCAGTGCTGTGGCTTTTTGGCACTCCTTTGCCACTGTGTCATCTGGATGCAGTGCCAGAGGAGCGCCATGATGCCGCCCGCCACATGATGGGGGTGCGTGGTGTCATGCTACTGGCTGAGTAAAATCACACTAACAGCCATGTCGTGGTGTGAGGCTCTGGGGATGGAGCCTGAGACAACTTACTGCCTGCGGCCCCCAAGAGCTTAAGTCCGGTCTTCAAATCAACCCTCCCGCCTGCCCGCCACTGGTATAGTGTGAAGTTTCTTGGCCATTTAGTAGTCGGGTAAGAATTTCCCCCCTTTTCCACAGGTTTTTTTGCCTACCCCATCCCTGTGTCCAGGGATCAGTTTGGCATAAATGATTTAATTTTAATTTGGCATGCATAAATAACTGAATTGGCATAAATAACTGAATTATCTTTCAGTGAGCACCTTGGACACCATTTAGATGGCAGAGATGTTTCTGGAACCACCTCTTTAGGCCTTGTGACCTGAGGGGTGGCAGAAAGAAATTGTTCTTAGTCTATCTTGAAAGGTAAACCCCCTCTTTAATCTTCACAGATTGGGAGAGGGACTTTCTGATTAGACTTCCTGATGCGGGCTGGCCAACAAGTAACCCAGCTTTTGGGTTATCATTGAGGGCTAAGGTGTTATCTAAATAAGTTGCAGGGGTGGTAAGGAGAAAGACACTGGCTGCAGCTTCTCCCACACTTGTTTTTCCCCCTTTGATTTATTTGCAATTCCGTTAAGAAAATAATAAAGAGATCAATTAATAAATGGCTCTGTTTTCTTCCCAATCTTATGTCTTGTCTCATTTCTGGGGTTGACACGACATAAGACATGCAATCACTTTAGATCCTAGACATGGACATTTCAGTTGGATCCTTTTGTCACATTGGTAACTTTACTATTTTTTTATTTATTTATGTAAATTTATTTAGTTAAATTTATACCCACTCCTAAAATTTAGAGTCCTTCACTGGGATTTATCAGTAAAAGGAAATAATCTTAATAAAGTGGGTTCTTGGATACCAAAATCCATGGATGTTCAAGTCCTATTAAATACAATGGATAGTAAAATGGTGTCCCTTATATAAAATGGCAAAAGTAAAGCTTGCTTTTTGGAATTAGTATATTTTTGACTGTTTTCAAACTGTGGATCCTTAAATCCATTCATAAAGAATCCATGGATACAGAGGGTTGACTGTACTTGTTAGGGCAGATGCATAATGTTGTTAAATGTGACAGGTTAGGAAATTTGTAATGCAAACTACTTAGATTTTGTTTCCAGTATGGATTGGTGTAAAACATGCTCCAACAGAACAAAATATAAATAAACTAATTCCAAGAAAGAAAAACATTCCTAGATCAGAACATGAAAAAGTAAAATTTTTGGACAAATGCTCCTAGAAACCCCCAACCAGAATGGATGCTGGGACTTATAGGCCAAAACATAACATTTTCAAACTCTGGCCTGGATTCATTGTTTTAACAAGGTAACTAACATTAAGATTTCTGGGGCAACGAGAGTGGACTACACTAATCCCGAAATGTTATGTACTCATTATTTTTGTAAAAATAACTGCATTGTTACGGAAAGTGATAATGCTCTCAATACGTACCAAAAGCTGACCAGCAAAGCAGACAAATAGAATGAAGGAAAGCACAAAAAAAGCAGTTCCAAAGGAGATTCCAAGTATAGACTTTCTGAAAGACAAGAAGTAAAAGCCCTGTTAGGAAACTAACCTACAAACAAAGAAGACAAAAGCTATATAACTGAAGAACAAGATGAGTGCATGCCTTCACACAATGAAAACTGAAATAATGTGATAGTGACAGCCATATTTATTCAAAATTGTATCCATCATATCTGCATATAATACATGGGCAAGTTTCATTTGAACATAAGAAGGGACATGCTGATGAGGCCATGCCACAGTGTTCCTTAAGCTTCCCTGACAAGCCTAGTGGCTGAGGTGGACTGGGGGATAAAAGAGTATAGGTGTCTCACTGGAACATCCAATTCCCCTCACATGCACATGCAAATCACTTGGCTGTTTTGAAGCTCAAATTGGCTCCTCTTTCATTCTCCAGTGCCATTTTTCAAATTAAAAGGGCTACATGTCCAAACAAATATGGCAGCTATATAATACTTTATTTGACCCTCAATCAAACCAGGTCTTAAAAGAGGCTGAAAACATACCAATGTTAAGCATATACACTTGTCCCTCCAGATTTTCAGCTTTGACTTTTGTGAATTTGATTATTCACAGATTTTATTAGTATGTTCTCTCTAGGAATATCTAGGTCCTCCAGTGTAACCCTATGGTCAACTTTAACCAAAAGTTGCACCGAAGGACCTAGAGATTCCTAGAGAGAACACTCCACTAAGCATTAGTAGCTCCTCCAGCACAATTCTATGGTCAATGTCTGGCTGATGTTGGCCACAAAGTTGCACTGGAGGACCTAGAGATTCCTAGAGAGGTGGTTTCTCAGGTAAAAACATAGTGTTTTTGTTATTTGCGGTTTTTCCACATTCGTGAGAGGCCTGTGCCCCTAAACCCAGTTAATGTGGAGGGATGAGTGAATATAGATTTTTTGTGCAATAGGAAGTAAAGAACCAAATCCTCTCTCATTCTGCACAGGTATGTCAAAATAAAACAAAACAATAAAGAAGTTTTCATTCTCAAACATAGAATCATTACTCCTTTAATTGTAATATGTAATCCTGTAGTCCTGATTATGAACTAACAGTGGCTACAGATAAAATCTATCGGTTTAAAAATATTTTAAATGCATTTTTGTTCAATTTCACAAAGATCTGGCCTTTCTGTGGTGCAAAAAGGAGCCACAAAAAGCGGCTTCTTTTTGTGCCACGGAAAGGGCGCCATAGATGCCAGCCAGCACCATGGCTTTTCAGCACTCCTTTGGCACTACGTCATCTGGATGCAGTGCCGGAGGAGCACCATGACGCCACCCACCATGTGGTGGGGTGCGTGGTGTCATATCGGCATGGGGGTGGAGTCGGGGCATGCATCATGAGGACACCACACACACACTCCGCCCTGATACCGGCTTTATCGCTGGTCTGTCAAGGATGTTGGTTGTTTAAAGGAACTATCCAGGGTGCAGAACCCTGATTCCCCCAAATAAGTAGAGCATCTTGGATAGCAAAATTAAAATTCACACTAAAACCCGGAACATTTTAACATACAAATATTCCTGCCACATGCACTGCTGAGATAAGCCCGGTGGCTTCTTGTTTGATGAATTGACTGACCACAATAAGCTAGGGAAAAAACAAAGCACGAAACAAAACCAGGTTAAAATGTGTCTTCAACTCTCCCATTATGTCCTACAGGTTTGGGACAAAAAATGAACTTTGCAACAATCTGCTTGAAAGTAAATTAGCTTTGAAGTTTTCTTTCCCAATTCCAATTTGATCTCATTTTTTTCTAGATCAAAATGAAGGTTTGGCCATGTAAACCCACTGGGTGACCTTGGGAAAGTCACTCTCTCTCAGCCTCAGAGGATGGCAATGGCAAACACCCTCTGAAGGAACTTGCCAAGAAAATCCTATGATGGGTCCACCTTAGGGTTGCCATAAGTCCACTCCAAGCACCAGAAATTCATCAAACACTCCAGCACAACTCAGTGTTCTTGTAAGGTACTATGTATCCCCAATGTCAGCCCTCCTCATTATCTAGAGAGAATCTTGTGGAGACACCAAGTGTCTGAACTGGTAAGACTAATTATGAGCCATATACAGTAAGCACACAAGCCTGTTTCCTATTAGGAATACCATGCTTCACTAATTTCTCTCTCAAAGGAACTAATAAATCATTTTAGCAATTTACTTCTTGCAATAAGAAAGCCTTTGAAAATTAAACTAAAGTTTTCAAAACCTATATGCAACTTGGGAGTTCAGTTCAGTTCAGTTCATCTTTATTATGGCCATAGACCAGCACAGGTAAAAAGGGGATACAGAATAAAAGAAGGTAATGGTAAAAGGAAGGTAAAAAACAGGTAAAAACAATATTTAAAATATCCTTTTAAAATCCAGTGTGGCAAAGGCAAGATTAATACTAGCCTACTGCAGAGGTCATTGCCTGATGGATTTTAACTGCAGCTGCACAGAATCTGGCAACATTATATGTTATATCAGGATTGGTATCCAAAAGCAGCAAAGCAGTGTAAAATTGACTGGTGTGTCCATGGTGTTTATACAACAGAGGTGAGATAAGGCTGAGGTGGATGTCCCTGTAGTATGAATGCTGGAGTAATGCATGCTCTGTTGCTTCTATTTGGCCAGAGTCACAGGGGCATAGTCTGTCTGAGAAGGACATCTTTTATATTGGCCTTTAAGAACAGCTGAGGGGAGGGCATGGCATAATAATAATAATAATAATAATAATAATAATTCTCGGTTTTTATTTATATACCGCTATTCCAAAGATCATAGCGGTGAACAGCAAGTAAGCTAATTAGCAAGTAAGCTAATTTGCCCCCAACAGTCTGGGTAATCATTTTAGCGACCTCGGAAGGATGCAAGCCTGAGTCGAGCTTGGGCCCTTTTGCTGGTCTTGAACTCGCAACCTTGTGGTTTTGAGTGAATGGCTGCAGTACAGGCATTTAACCACTGCGCCACCAGGGCTCCATCGTGCCAAAGTAAAGACTCTCCAGTGTTTAGGTACTTCGGGTTTTGCTAAATATGCCATAGGTGATGCCAAATATCTGTTGGAGTCACTAATAATAAAAGTTGGGGCACTAGCTAGGTCTAGCTGTTGCTTATATTTATCACCCATTGTTTGATGGTCACATTAGCCTTTTCATATCCCATGCTGAGCAAAAGATCTGGAGCAGGGACGTAGCCAGGATTTTGGGAAGGGGGGGGGGTCCAGACTAAGTGCCACCATTATAATGGGGCTTGGGTGCAGCGGTGTGGCAGCACACACCATTCATTTTATCTAACAAAAGGGGGGATCCGGACCCCAAGAACCCCCCCCCCCCGGCTACGTCCCTGTCTGGAGACAAACCCAGTGAAGCAATTTTAGTCCTCACTGTCTGTTTCTAAGTAGACTGGAATTTATCAGTCATTTTAAAAAGACAGATTGGAATGGGTGGCAATGAAGCATTCCACTCCACTCCTGTAGCAATTGCAAAGCAATAGGTATTCTGTGACCTCAGGAGTCACAAAGGACAATGTAATTGCTGTAGGAATAGAGCTGGATGTTTTGCTGCCACTTCCAACCTCTTTCTTCCCCAGCCAGTAAATAGACACAATGGGGATAAGGAGTTGCATCAGCTAATGTTTTTACCCGATGGACCTTTATGATACATCTCCTTAATCCAGGATCTGTTAAATATTAAAAGTACAAGATTTTGTCCATTATTTAATATGGCAACCCTACTTCCCATGGAGCTGAACAGCAACAATTGTTGATATCGACAAGTATAAATTTCAGTGATAAAAATGCTGCCTAGACTATTTCTTAGAAGGCTTTGCCTAATCTCTGACGTTAGCTGTAGACATGCAACAGATAAGAGAAAACACTAGGCATATTCTCAAGGATCTTGCTTTCTTTACATACCTAGGAGCTAGATTTTCCAGGATCACTGTCAGGGTGATCCAAGAGCCTCAAGGAGATTGAACCAGCAACCTTTGCAAGAATCCCATTAGCACAAAGGTGCTAGATGGTCAGAGCTTCAAAAATATCTGATCCACTGCAGACTGGCTACCGGCTCACTAGTATGCTGCAGTAAATCTTCTGTCCATCCTGATTTTTCAGGATTCAGGATTCATATGAATATATGAATATATTCATTGATACATTCTTGCAAGAAACTAATTTTCATCTTCAAGTGTTCTGGCTTGAGTCAGATAATTTCAACGTCTGTGCTTTTCCTCTGGTACATTCATGAAGCTTTCAAGAGATTTCAATCACTGTGGAGGTTTGGAGTGCATAAGAGCTTCATTGTTAAAGCATCTTCTGAATATAAACATTCATGACTACACTCACTTTATTCTACCAGGTGCAGCAGAAATAAAAACCTTATAAAAGGGTGGGTTTTTTTGGGACACAGAGTGTGTGTGTGTGTGTATCCTTTGCTTTCAGACAATCAATGGCACAAGTGTTGTTTCTTTGGAAATTCAAGTGTACTGAACAGACTGTACTAAAGCCCACATTCCAATATCTCAAACATTTCCTATTTATACATGCATTAAAAAGTCAACAGTAATGTGATTTGTAAAAGGTTTGTTCATTTTAAGTCTTGTACAAAACAGAAGCAGAAGAGGGAGAGGCAGCACCTCCCATAAGAACTTATAAAGTCGTGTTTCTGTGGAGGTACTGGGAATAGTAGAGGGCTGGGAGTGGCAAGGATCCATTCTGGTTTTCTAATAATTTTGATTAAAACATCACGTTTTACCAAGTTTTCATTTTAAGCACATGAAACTATATATATGTAAATACACTTAGGCTGTGTGTATGATATTGTAATTTAAAAGTATGGTTTTAATTGTGCTAGTTGTTTATGTCACAACTATTACCATTACATTCAGTGATATATGGGAATTATGATCTATGAGCAACATTAGAACAAAAACATTACTAAGGATTCTATATGCTGTGGTATGGGAAAGTCAATAGGTGTGAGACCATGACTTACCGCACCAGGTGATACCAACCCTAGTGATGCCGCTGACACACACATACACACACAAACACACACAATTATATTGCTCTACAATTATTACACTATATATGGCACTATAAAGCATTACAACACGCATATTTAAAATGGCTTGTATCAGAAAATAATGTCCAAAATTGGGTTCTGGAATAGTCAAAAAGGCATTTGGGATGGCTGCAGGCCTCACTAAAGTTCAGAGGCATGATTCAATTCCGAGAAGACCCCAACTATGCTGGTTAAGGGAGTCTAGGAACTGTAGTCCAAAAATGACTTTTCCAGTCTCTGCAAACAATACCTAGGACTCAGAAGTCCAAACTCCCATGAACTGACCTTGAAGAGATCATGCTCTATTATATATTCTCAGTTTCCCATCTATAAATGGGAACAGCAGTAATTACTCAACACAGAGACACAGATAAATTAGAAGATCTGTAAAGTACTTTATAACTCATAAATAAACTGGGAAGCCACATTGTTCTGATCAGTTAGCTTAATCAAGGATTAATTTAAACTGGAAAGATATCCAAAGAGGAAAGATATTCAAAAAGGATGTGACACTGCAAACACTATTACTTAAAAGATGTGTAACTGCTCTTCAGCTGAAAAGTCTCCCTGAATGGCATACATACAGTCAATAAAACATGACAGTCCCTTCCCATAGGGTCATAATTAGAAAGACGCATCCCAAAAGAGGAAAAGAATTAAGAGAAAAGAAACCAGCAAGCACAAGCACCAATACAGAAATTTCAGTAGTAATTCCTATAATAATAGCTGCCTTGTATCCCATTCCAGAAGAAAGGCAGGGTAATAATTAATTAATTAACAAGCCAAATACAATTGGCCCTCCATTATCCACAGATTCTTTATCCATGAATTCAAACATCCATGGCTTGAATACACACACACACACACACACACACACACATCCAAAAAGCAAACATTGATTTTGCCATTGTATATAAGGGATACCATTTTACTATGCCATTATATTTAATTGGACTTGAGCATCCATGGATTTTGGTATCCACGGAGAGTCCTGGAACCAAACCCCAATGGATATCAAGGGTCCACTGTTCTGTTCAGGGGTGGAGTCCGATTTCAGTAGAGCTGGTGGTCCTGCTTTCCATTCCATCTCTCTCTGTTGCAGCCTGGCTGGTATTAGGTGACAGCTGACAGAAGGTCACATAGGCGGGATACAGACCACCCCTTTGGGGTGGCCTGCACCCACTCCTTTCCCCGACGGATCAGGGCCTCAGCAGCAGCCCTGGAGGCCCTGATCCGCTGCTTTTCCAGGCCTCGGGGAAGCGGCAAAACTACACTTCCCCCCGGCCTGGAAAGGGGTATCCTTGGGGCTTCATGCCCCAAGGACACCCCAACAGCGGCTAGGAGAGAGAGAAAGGGACCGCTTGGCCCCTTTCTCTTCTGTATCACTGGCGCGGCCGTGTAAAGACTGCAACAGTGATACGTGCGGTAAAAGGAGCGCCTTTCTGTGTCGCTGAAAGGGTGCCACAAGTGCCCTGTAGCGGTGCCTGTACGTCACGGCCGCGACATGACGTGCAGATGCTAAGCGTCCACCATGTCA
This sequence comes from Sceloporus undulatus, assembly GCF_019175285.1. Lineage (NCBI taxonomy): Eukaryota > Metazoa > Chordata > Lepidosauria > Squamata > Phrynosomatidae > Sceloporus > Sceloporus undulatus. The sequence goes on from NC_056525.1 coordinate 140,418,154, forward strand.
AAATGGCGGCGCCCATGTAGATAGGGCATCGCCATTTTGACATACGGAGGACGTATTAGGATTGCGGGGCTTATATAAGCAACGCCCCGAGGCAACCCTAGTACGTATGCAGGCCAGTGTTTTTGCCGGTCTGTATCCTGCCATAGATTAACATTTAGATCTATATACATCTTTAGGCTACATAGTTGTGCATGGGTGCACAATTACTAGGTAAGCAATCCAGATAATATTACTACTTTTCCTGTATCCATGTGGCAAGCTGAAGTAAGATGTAGCAAGAAGTAGCATCAAATTAGGCCACAGAGTGAAAATTGACAAGGAAGGCCTTTATCAGAGGGTGTTAAAATGGTGCTTGGGAAAGGGAGAAGGTATCAGAAACCCACAGTGACTTGCACCAAATTTGGGAAGCCTAATCACAACCATCATCTCTGTTAAAGTAGCAGATCATTTCCTTATTCATTTTCCTTGTTGTTATTGATTGTATTTTTGTAAGGAAAAGACTGAGAGAGACAAAGTAAGAAAGACAAAATGAAGAAGAAAGGGGGAAAAGGTAGACATACAGGCCCAGAAAGACAAAACCAGGAAGAAGTACAAATGTAATTACTATATAGTATTTATGGATATAAACAAAGAGCTGTATGCATTGCTCACTTACTTGGGTAGTACTAGAATCTGCACAAGAAAAATGCAGAAGAATATAAGACAAGCACAAGTCACATAGTACTTGAACGCAGGTAGAGTTGTTGCTCTATACTAAAACGAAATCAGAAAGAGATTATAAAAAAAATCTAAAAACATTTATAAACAATTGCTAAAATCAGAATAATTACTGACATACTTTTCATGTTAAACAGGCAAATGCTTATGGGCAAGATAATAGTCATTAGTTGGATTGCTTTAAAGAAAATGATTTGAAAAATCCATACATGACGGATCAAACAGCAAAGCTTGAAAAAGGTACTTTTTTGACCATAACTCTCAGTATCTTTTTAAAAAATATATTTTTATTGGTTTTATACAATATTAATAACACAATCAATTTCAACATTACAACTCTCAGAATCTTGCAGCAACATGGAGCTGCATTTAAAAAGTAACCCTTCAAAGCTCTGAGTAAGAGCAATGAGACATGATAGTGAAATACACTGTTCAGATACAGAGGAAATATACTTCTTAATATTAATTGTGGGGGAGGGAGGAACCATGGGGCAGGGCTTTCTTAAGATGAACTTAAGCCAGTTAATATCTTCCTCAAACCCTATCCAGCAAGAAAATAACCAACAATAAGTACTGTTACTAATAGTTTTGCCTCTCTCAGAATTTCTTTCAAGTGCTATATATAAATAATTTCTACTATTAGATTATAACAAATGATAAGGTACAATCCACAAGGAAGATCTCTTGCACACACTTCAATGAAATGCAGGAGCTAGACAAGACGACTACCATGTACCTAAGTAAGGGAACGTCCCAGCACATTGTGTCTAGCCCTAACAAGATAAAAATTTAATGGAACCATGGAATGTTTCACTTTTTTCCTACAACAAAAATCAACAAGATCACTTTAACTCAAAAAATTCCAAATAGCTCATTCCTCTCCAGGCAATAAACTGACAAATCTCAACCAGGACTGTTAAAGATAGAGTCTATGATGACGTTGGTATGGTAAGCACCATTGTGATTAAAGTCTTTGATTTCCTGTTGGGGTCAGGAACAATATATCTGGTATATCAATGAAACCAACAACTTTCAAGGGTTCTAACCTATAAGACAAAAATTTATGTAGAATCTAAAGTGTCCTATAGGTAGGCTTGTCATGTTATAACCTGGAGAAGATTAATGTGTTTAAATTTACCGATAAAGTCTGAGATAAAATAGCCATAATTTGTCTCATCTGTTCTAGATTCTTGTGTCTTAACTACTTTACATGATGTAAAAAGCAAGAATCCTGGTTTGCTCAAATGCATATCAGAGAGAAGAGTAAACAGAACAGAGATGAACAGGTAAGAAAAGCCATGTCAATCTTGTATTTCATGTCAGCACCACTTATTAAGGAATTCATATATTGTCCAGATGTTGTTGGCTATATTTCAGAGGAAAGAACTGGTAAAACCATCTCTGAGTATTTCTTGTCTAAGAAAATATCCTTATGAAATTCACGTGGTTGCCATATGTCGACAGGGAACTTGGGAGACACACACACAAACTCACATGACTACCTACAGGTAAACATGGGACCAATTACAACTATTTTATCTTTTTTAATTATCAAAATTCAAAAGGTTCCACATTAAATATGACCTTACTTCTTTTTCTAATGTCTTGTTATAGAAGAGCAGAGATATCCTTTGAATATCTTCAGACTTAAGCCATTGCCTGGGAGACAAAAAGAAAGATCATACAGAGAATTATAACTCTTAGCTGCCAGCATTTTTTTGTTTTGTTTTTTGGAAGAGCAGTAATGGAAAAATCTTTCTACAATGGAAGGAAATGAAACAGTCTAGAGATGTCTGTGTTATGGGCAAGCCATATCCCCTCTTGGCAGGGAAGGCAGGGAGTAGGAACTGAAGACAGAATTCTTAGCACTCTCATCAATGGGCAACAGGCCCCGGGATTATTTTACAGGAATATTTTACTTAATGGGAATAAAAGCCATTAACATTTGAAATGTAAAGTCTCCATCTTCAGAGTAATATGAAGAATCTTTACTGGCAAAAAGATCTTCAGATGGCATATTTTATGATGAAAGGCTGAAGTGAAAAATTGCAGTATATTGTTATAAGGGGCACTTATCTATTCTGAATGCTCACAACACCACTTATGAAAGCAACTGCTTTGTATGTAGCTACCTGATGCTATGAAGACATTTATGAAACAGGCCTCATAATGGGATCCCAAGGTTATATGCTAGTCAGTGAAGACCCACCAGAAAGCATGAGGTGCAAATTTCACACTTAAATGAAATTAGCATGCTAAGCTTCCCATAAAGATGAAACCCTAATAAATAAAAAATTATTATGTTTTAAGATGTCTCCCACTGATTTTAAGAGTCTCCCACCCTCCCCAGACTGCAAATGCATTTGGGGATGGATGGCAGGTGCTCCTGTGTGCAGACTTCTTTATATAGGCTGTGTGCTCCATTCTCTGTGGTTCTAACTGCAGAATTGTATCTACACTGCAGAATTAATGCAGCCTGACACCACTTTAACTGCTGTGCCCCAATACTGTGGAATTCTGGGATTTGTACTTTTTTGAAATATTTAGCCTTCTCTGTCAGAGAGCTCTGATGCTACAACAAACTACAAATTCCAGGATTCCACTGGATGGAGCCACGACTCAGTTGATGTGGAGTAAAATTGCATTAATTCTCTGGTGTAGCAGCACCCTATGAAACTGGGACATGCATTCAGGACATCCCTAACAATGATGAGGATAAAGCAGCCCATTCTACAGAGTGTTATGTGCCAGTCTTAGAGCCATTTGGCCAGAATACTTGTCTTCCCATTTAAAACACATTTCCTAGGTCAGTGGTACTCATTTTTTTTACCCTTTGGATGCCCTTTACATCTACATGCAGATGTCATGCCACCATGATGTAGTATATGAATAAAAATATTTTGTTTATTTCGTATATGTATTTTCATTTGCACATTCATGTATATTCATATTTTAACATTTTATAAGGAAATAACATCATTTAAATTAGAACAGCTTTATTTAGGCATATTCAATATTTAACTCAACGCATGTATAGTTTTTACACATAAAAAGTTTTGGAAGAGGAGGAGGAGGATGGATCAGAGCCTCCATGTCTTGAGATTCCACCCCGCCGTTTGAGAATCATTGCCCAAGGTCACTAAATATTAATCCCTTCTCCCATAGTCATTCCCATAACATGCCTTAATGGGCTCTTTTATGTCATTTTATAATATGAATGATATGGGGACAATCAGATAGGAACTTTCAAATAGTTCCTTCAGTCCCAGCAAATGAAGTTATACCAGAGGACCTTTAGGTGCCTCAAATGGCTACTACTCTGATTCTATCATATGAACAGCAGTGGTACAGAGGCAGCTTTATGTGTAAACATACTTTTGAGCATTTATTCCATCAATTGCTCGAATCATCCTTTCATTCAGTTCCTCTTCAAACTTTTTCTTCTGAGACTTTGTTCTGTAGAGGACAAAAGAAGGCAGGAAAAGAGTGAGTATCCAGGATGGGATGGGGGACTAGCTAAAATATGGGATTAATTAGAGCAAAGTCCAAGAGATGAGAAAACAAAAACAAAATTTCCACTCCTATTTTCTTCAGGAGCTTCCCCATAAATGGGTCTGCACCTAACATCTGACTTTTACAATATAAATGACTTGCTGCTGACACATCCTAGACAGACATAATGTACAGCTGCCATCAGGTGGCTTGATTAGGATCTAGATTAGAACCAACTGAACCAAGAAGATTATAAGGCTGCCTCAAGTAAAAGTAAACATGTGATCACAAATATTGCTAGTTATGAATAAGAAAAAACAATGACAACAATGCTGTGTTATCACATCACACTGAAGTTTGTAAGAAGTACTGTATATACTCATGTAATTTTAGTCAAAAAATTGTCCCAAAAAACCTAAGCCTTTATTGTGAGCACAAACAGTGATGTCTGCATGGCCACACATTACTGCAGCCTGCCCCCTAGCCTTCTCAGTCCAATGCTGGACTTGGAAGGCAGTGTCCCCCCCGCCACAAGGCCTTCCAAGTCCAACGCCAGACTCGGAAGGCAGCTGCCCCAAAAAGGCTTTCCAAGTTCAACGTGGTGGTAACTGCCACATCAGATTCAGAAGGCATCCTTCTCTCCAGTTCTACCACTCCACCAGGTGACACCCCATTATGGGGTGTTACCCAATGCAGTCTGTATCCCCCGTACCCACTAGTGATGCCACTGCTGTCCATTAGTACCCCTCTCATATAACCTGCTTCAAATCTACACCTTCAGATCACACCCCCAGATTTCCCTTTACATGTGTTCAGGCCAGAGCCATGTTTAAATACATGAAGCTGTCATTATATCTATTGTATGTAGGTCTGCTTTGAAGCAGTGATTTGAAGCTAGAGAAAACATAAATTGGGAAGGATTCTAGCAGCAAATCTGCACTACAGAGTAAACTATAGTAAAATATTATTCACACACATACACACTCAGAAAGAGAGACAGAGAGAGATGGTAATGACTGTAGCCCACTGCAGAAATCTCTAACAAAAAATTTTCAGCACTCTCATCAAACAATTCCCAGAGTTTTCTGGGGGGAGTCCAGTGTCTTCCAGGGTTCTCCACCCTCTGAGAAATTGGTGAAGTGTTGCCATCATCCCTACTGCCCATAACCTGAAAAAGTCACTTTTCAAAGCTCTAAAATTTCTTTGCTTCTCTGCCTGTGACCCAAACATCTACCGAGGAACAAGCAAGACTTTCTCATTCTCAGTCTCTAAACCAAAAGATAACAAGGAGAAGTAAAAGAGAAAAGGTGTTAGAAAGCAGCATGAAAGGTGTGAAAATGAAAGATGCTGTCATACAAGGTCTAGTCAAGAATGGCCTTTACCAGAGGAAAGATGTAGCTGGGATGGAAATGATAGTTTTCCTTTAAAAGACATTCATCATGTTTCTTGAACTGTCACTGAAGAAGAAGAGTTACACTTGCCTGTCAGTGTCTACCTAAAGAGAAACAGGAAGCATAGTGTAGTGGTTTAAGTGTTGGACTATGACTCTTGAGACCAGGGTTTGAATTCTAACTTAGCCATGGAAACCCATTGGGTGATCTTGGGCAACTCACATATTCTCAGCGTCTGAGGGTGGCAATGGCAAACCCCTTCTGAAGAAACATGCCAAGAAAACCCCATAATAGAGTTGCCATAAGAGTTGTCAAAAGTTGGAAACAACTTGAAAGCATACAACAACAAACCTAAAGAGAAGATGAGATTACTTCTATTGAAAGGAGCAGTAATGATCAATGTAAACCAAAGCACAGGCTTTTCCTTTACTATTGGTCCATAACAGACCCTAAGTTACTAGAAGTATCTGATCTTCTAAAACAATCAATATGCTCATAGTTTTCTTCCACTTGCAGTGAAATAAATTCAGGATAGTGCACAATTTATATGATTGAAAAATTGATAGTTTGTCTGGGATTAAAGCTCCAGATGGGATCAAATTGAGGAGTGAGAAAAGGCTCAGATTAATAGAGAGGCTAAAGGACATGAAGCCCAGAATAGGGGTAGGGGGAACAGAAAAAAGGGAGGTGGCAATGAGGCTTAAGAAGACTTAGGGGATGGGACAAGAAAGGACTTCCACAGCATTAAAAAAACAGGGATGTCCTATGTTGGAAGAAGGAATGCTAGTTGCCAGGGATAAAGTAATGAGGGACACCAGAAGAGGAGATGCTCCACTCCGCGTAAGCAGTGGCCTGAAAGCAAGAGCCTTGTGTTACCTAAATTGCAGGGGGTCCCAAGAGGGTACCCACAGATTGCATCCAACTGGGAAGTTGATTTAGCACTATAAGAATTAGAGAGGGGGCTTTGGTAATATGAAGCTAGGATCTTAAGCCTTTGTATACTGGTGCCAAACTAAACAGAAGTTCTGTCTGGTTTCAAACTAGACCAAATTGCTATTGTCCAGGCACATGTATTTATAACAAGAAATGGGTCCTGGGACAGTGTTTCAAGAGTTAAATGGTTTTTCCAGAAGTTAAATGACTTTCCCAGGAGGGAAGAATGGAATGAGAAATGCAAGAATGACTGGACAATCACCGTGAATGTCCTCAAACGAAACAGTTTCATTCCCAGAAGGAAACCCCCTTTGTCTGTTGCATGCAAGCAATCACCAGGTCAAGGTACCACCATCACACTCCTTGGTGAAGGGATTACCCTGATTCCGATCTTGGGTGATCCCATCATGGCTAAGTGCCTTGGCTTCCCTCATGCTGAGCTATCCAGATTTCCTAATATGGTATGGCTGTTTTCCTGTGCTAGGCTGTATCTGCCAGTAACATCCCTTTTTGATATTAATCAGATATAAACCAATAAGGGATGACTGAGGGTTGGATCCTAAGGTAACATTTGTGAAACAAATGATTGATAGAGCAGTAGAAGGAGAAGCCAAGAAGACAGTAGAACTGTTAGACAGCTAAATATATGTACTAAAACCAAGAGGCACTGTATATTGGTAGCCAGAAGGAAGGGAATTAAGAAGGGAAGGAACCAAGGGGCCACAAGGCTGCTGGGTAAAAAAAAAAAATCTGGCATGTATTCTGATGGAGGATTTTTCCTACTTTTGGCTTTTATGGTTCCTGAAGCACTGTGAATGTCACCTATCAGTGTGAAATAACCAATCAATTCTTTGGCTACACACTTCTTTGTTTTGTTGTTGTGTGCCGTCAAGTCATTTCCAATTTATGGTAACCCTGTTAGAATACAAAATATTTTGTATTCTGATGGCCTATTAGCACCAAAATGACAACGCCCATTTGCAAGGAGATGTTTATTATTTCAATAGCAATCCTAATAGCTGTTTAAAATTACCCTAGTGAACTGAACAACTGTTCAGATGGATTTGGGACTGCTGGTTAAAGGAAGTGGGCTATTCTATTGTGGAATTAATGTTAAAAAACTAACACATACCTTTCTCTACAGCGCTGGAAATTATACTGACCCATAGGCATATCCTAAAAAAGAATAAAAGCAAATATTATCCAACTACTCAGTCTTACAAAATATTTTTGATTTTGAATATATAAGGTGTAGTACATTACAAACCAAGAGTCAGTGTACAATTAGTTTGCACCTCCCATGCAAACTAAAACACATGACAAAATTGCCATTAAAGGACCAGAGCTGTACCCAAGCCATGCAATCACCTTTGTGTCTAAGCAGAGATAGGTCCCACTGAATTCTATAGGCTTTTCTCCTTCATAAGTGCATGTAAGACTGGTAGTTTTAACTGCATGAGCTATTTGAAAGCAAACTGACACAAGCCTGACAAATTAATGAGTTGTGGATAATGGGATAAGGACAGCTCTTGTGGATCAGAGCAAATGTTCATCTAGAGCAGCACCCTGCTTCTTTTAGTGACCAAGTTGTTATTTTGGATTAATCTGCATTGTAGAAATAATACAATTTGACACTTCTTTAATTGCCATGGCTCAATGCTATGAAATTCTGAGATTTGGAATTTTGTGAAATACTTAGCCTTCTCTCTCAGAGAACTCTGCTGCCACAAGAAACTGCAACTCCAGAATTCAACAATATTGAGTGTTGGCAGCTAAAGTGGTGTCAAACTGCATTTTAGCTCCTTCTTGCAGGACATGAAAGCAGAAACCACCCACAGTTCCTCTTCCAGCAACCAGTAGAAGTGCATGTTGTTTTAGTATCTAGTAGCATTGTTTGGGACTCTAAGGAAGACATTTCTTTTCCTTTCCACTCTCATAAAACCTTCCCAAATCATACAGGTAGGCTAATTTCTGTCCCCTTAGGACCCAGCTACACCCCCACTCCTACACTGCTGAAATTCTGCAGCAAACAGGAAAAACTACTTTAAAAGTTTATTTTGAAAGGGAATATTCAGTTTGCTACCAATTTCAGCAGCATATTGGGGTGGGGGTGGCTGAGGCTCACAACAATGGCTTTGTAGAGGTGCATACCAATTGTGGGACACATACTTCCATTCATGCTTCACTACAGAGTGCTAAAGGACTCAGGACCCAAACCTGGCAAGTTTATTACTGCATGACAGTGGAGCTAGTGAAGGAAGTCTAGAGATCTGGGAAGAGAAAATATATGATTTTTTTCTTTTCTCTCTTTCTGAACCTCACTATATAATGCAAGTATTCAAGGATACTATAAGCTGTCTAGAATTTGGCTAAACCAATTCTCTACTCTATAGTTTCCTCCTGTTTCTCAGTTTTTATATAATCCTGCAACCCAACTGCCCTTAAGATTTTATAATTCCCAGAAACCAGTGCTGTTGGATGTTTATGAAAGACATATATTTTCTTAATGTAGAAATAAAAGCATTTCTACATATCTAGGGATGTGCAAGAAATCAGTGTTTTGGGTAGCCTTTCATTTTGTTTTCAGACAGATAGGCCTGGATGGGCCCAGCCACATTTGATACTGGATGGAAGAATTTATCATAGTCAAAGTTCGCATCGGAGTCCTATAAAGACAAGCCAACTACTTGCCAATAACACTTCTGCTTTCTATTATTTGTGTCTCCTATATACCAGTGGGTCCAAAACATCCTTAGAGGTACTTCCAGTATGTTAATTTAACAAAAGCATTAGTAAATATGAAAGAGCCCTAGTGGTGCAGTGGTTAAATGCCTGTACTACAGCCACTTACTCAAAACCATAAGGTTGCAAGTTCAGTACTAGCCAGAGCTCAAGCTTGACTCAAGCTTGCATCCTTCCGAGGTTGCTAAAATGAGGACCCAGGTTGTTGGGGGCAATTAGCTTACAATTGTAAACTGCTTAGACACTGCTAGTTCAGTATGAAGCGGTATATAAATGAAGCTGTTTTATTGTTTGGTAAATGGTTTGGAATATGGTAACAAAATAAAATATCTTAATAAGAATATTTGCTTCTCTTAAAAAAAATCCAGTAATTGAAAGGATCTAGAAAGCCCATACCATGGTGCTGATCTTGCCATTTTCAGTAATCATGCTGTCTCGATGGTGTAAGTGAGCAAATGGCTTGGCAGCTCCCCAAGACTCCAAATACCTAGTCATACGAACAGATGCTCTCATTTTAGCTCCATCCAGTGTATTACGAGGTCGGAAATGATGCTGTGGACTTCGTTTTTCTTCCTAGTTAGAATGTAAATTGGACACAAAAGAGATGACAAAAACATTGATTTTGTGCATCATTTGCTATTTTCCATATCTTATTCCAGCTCTGCTCATTGCTTTTTCAGTGGGGTAGCAGTGAAAGACCAAAGCACTGAAAATTTTATTGACTTATCCTCCTGGCTTATGAGATTTTAAGCAGGCATATTTCCTGTGTGCAGAAAGGCTATAAGCTTTTTTTGTGAAAAATCCCCAATGATTTTCTCAGGATATCCTCGTCTACATTTTTTCTGTCATCTTCTCAGAACACAAGTATGTACCCAACCCCCCAAAATACTACAATGCTGTGTAGCTTCAATTTTGTAACAGAAAGATTCAAATGCTCCAAAATCAAAAATGATGTGCGTATGAATGTTAGATGCTCATTGCTATTTTTCTTGCAGAATCCAGGTAACAAAGACAAAATGATCTCAAATATATAGGAAAAAACATTGCTCTTTTGGTGTTTGTACTATTTTTAAACACAAGAGACTATGTACAAAAAACAAAAGATGTACTACTAACCTTAGGATTGATTATAAAGTAGGTTTTCACATTATGTTCCTTGAGATATGGATCCCTTGCATCTCCATCGCCATCTTCCACTTTGTAAGCTCCATTCAAGTGAGCCAAGGTGACTGAAGTAATGTGAACACGGCTGAAATTATGGTTTATTTTAAAATGACCATTACACAACATTTAGAAGGCAACATTGCTTTTTCACTGTTTGCTTTGGTACTGAGAAATATCTGCCACAACTGTAGAAGCATAATGAAATGTACATAAATAAAATGGAAAAATATATATAAAAATGTTTTTAATGGATGCAGCTTTTCTGCTAAACAAAACAAAAGCAGAGAGCTCTGCCTTCTTTCTACCTCTATTATTTCAGAAAAACACCGACTTCCCTAACAGAAGACACACCTCAGTTTCTTATATGTCCCAAATATATGTCCAAATATTCTTGTGGACAGTTAGACTCCAATATACACAAGAAGCTCTGCTACCTCTAATAGTTTTTCCATTCAATTAACCAGCGGGTAGCTCCACAAGCTGTTCCCTCTACTTATTTACTACACACGTTTCAACACGTACATCCTTCTCTTTCTCAAGAAGAAGTGAAAGCTGTTTCTATTTCATAGATGCTCCACTGTCTAAGCAGCTTAAGATAGCTAGATCTGTACGTCCAACAGCAGAATAGTTCTCATGTGTCTCCAAACACAATTTATTTTCTGTCAAATGTGAGATATCTATGTGTTCAGGTTGCTGTTATGCCATACATAAAATGATGATGGATCAGAACAACTCAATAAGGAAATGTGCATGAATTGTGTTAGCAGACACAAGTGAGCTGTAGTCCTGTTGGTTTCAGCTGGAGAGTTGAGCACATGCACAATTATCTCTCCTTGAAATCTGACTGAAAAGCACGAGTAGCTCATGGACCTAGTGGGGTCACCTCAAACTATGATGGTAGAATGATGCCTGGAATTTATAAGGGACAATCATGTATATTAATAATACATATTTTTCCCTGTGAGCCAAGGCAGACAGGCAGGCAACATCATTGGCTTGCCTGATGCATAGAGAGCCCCGTAGTCTTAAAAAACTGCACAGTAGTTTTGCCTTCTGATCATCCTCTGTTCCCCCCACTAGCACCACTACTTTCTGACATGCTCTATATGCTTATTTATATGTATGTGTGGGCGGAAATCAAAATACATGCTAAATGGAAATCGGTCTTACCCAGGAACTCCTCCAGCTTCCATGTGATTGGCCAGTGTAACATCATGTGACCATACATCATACTGCCATTTTTGTAGTCCAATCACACCACAGAGAACGTTTCCCGAGTGCACTCCTACTCGCATATTAATATCAACTCCAGTTGCGTCTCTGACCTTCCTGTTATTGAGAAATAATTATCACAGGTATTATTCTTTGGACTATTAAAGACCAAACAGAATTATGTGTCGTTTTCACACAATTATTATATTTATCCACTGCTT
>NC_056525.1:140430035-140488534 GCF_019175285.1 Sceloporus undulatus
TGGTTAATTTCATTGTAAAAGTAGTATAGATATAGTATATATAAGTAGTATAGATATAGTACACACTTTACATGGGGCTACCCTTGTGCCTAGTCCGGAAACTCCAGTTGGTACAGAATATGGCAGCCAGGTTGGTCACAGGAGCAGCAAGGAGTGACCATATAACACCAATATTGAAGTCACTCCATTGGCTGCCTATCAGTTTCCGGGCACAGTACAAGGTGTTGGTTATCACCTTTAAAGCCCTACATGGCTTGGGCCCAACCTATCTAAGGAATCGCCTCCTTCCATACAATCCGCCCTGTACACTCAGGTCCTCTGGGAGGAATTTACTACAGCCCTTAAAGACCAGATTGACGGCGACCTCCCAGAGGACATATTCTGCAGCCGCTCCCAATTTATGGAATGGCCTGCCGGACGAGATCCGTCAAATTACCAATCTAGAGAGCTTCAAAAAAGCCATTAAGACAGATCTCTTCCTGCAGGCCTTCCTGGAATAAAACACTCGGCCACGAATAAGACTTCCCTATTTATCGAACTCTGCCCATGGTTACTGTTTGGATTTTAAAATGTTAGTTTTAGTTTTATACTGTTTAATCTTGTTTTAAGGGATGGTACTATGTATATATGTATATATTTTAGTCTATTGTATGCCGCTTTGATTGCCTGGCAAAAAGCAGGATAAAAATAAACATTTTATTTTTATTTTATTTTTATATAATTTAAATTCATTTTTTTTAAAATTTCAACTTTTTTATTTCAAATTCCTTTGCAACTAATTCAAGGAGATGTACAAAGTGTATTTAGAAAGAAAGGGTTTGGAGACCGGTTGGTCCAAAATTCTGTGACTGGACTATTGACTAGGATGCATGACACCTTTGTTGCAATAACTCCACCGGCTGCTGGTTGCCAGTTATTTTGCATATGAGATACATTGTCTTGGGCACACAAATAAGAATGCATTTTGTGCAAAACTTGACAATTCTTTTGACATGTTGAGACATCTTTTCTGTGAATGACAATATTCTTGACCTCCCTATACATCACTGAGCCATCATCTTCATCACCAAAATTGGAGTGCTTTGGACTAGTTAAGTAGATAAATGTGGTTTGTGTTATCCTTTTGTCCTTTCCCCACAGCATTTCTTTTCCATTTACATAATTGATTTGCCTGCACCAGTTTCTTCCTTGGTTCCCACCGGTAGCTGAATCTTCTGAAAAGCTACCCATCCTTCAACCTGTCACCTATTTTGTTCTATGTATAATTTTAGACAGTTTCTTTACTATTCCCAGTATCATTTTCTCAACAGGAATTTATTTCAGAAAGTCATCCCATGATCTGACTATTTTTAAAAACACAAAGAAATGAATGGGGGGAAATGACTAATGAAGGAAAACAACGAGGATTATATTTAAAGAACGGAGGTCAATTTAACTGTTTTGCCTAATCCATAAAATTAAGATAAAATTACTGATTGCACAACAAGCATTAGGAATTTATATGACTTAATGAGCACTAAGAAAACTGGAGCTGCACCAAAAGAGATAATAAAAGATGTTGCCATCTTATCAGTGCATGCAGGATGTCCAGCAACATTTATATCTGTAATTAAGACTTTGAATTTCTCAACAAGTTTAATGGAAACAACAGTTACTCTTGACTAAGGGGTAGTCGTTGCATCAACGCTATCTGGCAGAAACATGTTTATTTATCACAGTCTGTCCCACAGCCTTCCTCAAGGAGCTCACTGAGATTCATATGCAGGCTATTTCATTTTATCTTTCCAGTATATACATACCCTAGCTTAGGCTACTGGGCATCAGCTATGTGGCTAAGCAAGGGTTTCAATTCAGCTTTTTCTGACTTTGACCCTAAGCACTACATCTAACTGAGTTTTGAGCACTTTTATATACTAAAAGCTAGCTGTGATTTTGTATATGGAAGGTGTTGTTATCTGATATGATTAAAGCCCCTTGCCTCCTCTATAAGCAGTACAAAATAGCCTTGGTCCTTTTGATAAGCTAGAGTAGACCCACTGAATAAATGGGATTTACCGACATGTTGACTTACCATTCAACAACCCCATTCCTGCTTCCTACTTTCTGTTTAACATTCGTGAGTTTCCTAGGCTGCATCTACACTGCAAAATTAATATAGTCTCACACTGCTTTAACAGCTATGGCTCAATGCTATGGAATTCTGGGGTTTGTAGTTGTGTGAGATATTTAACCTTCTCTACCAGAGACCTCCAGTGCCACAACAAACCACAAATCCCAGGATTTGACAGGAGGGAGCCATGGCAATTAAAGCAGTGTCAAATTGCATTAATTCTGCAATGTAGCAGCAGCTATTTACAGCACTGAGCTCTGCTACATCTTCCACTATCAGAACTAAAATTGTAAGCTTCTTAATCTCATTTTGTTACTCTAGAAACCATCATTGTCTACATCTGTGCTGCTGTCTAAATTGTCTTGTACATGTTCTAATATACAATAATTTGTGTGACTATGGGGGAAAATATTTCATTCATGATTTAGGACCAGGATAACAAAAAGCAAATAAACAAAAACCACAGTCACTATGGTGTAGTGGTTTGAGCTTTAGACCAAGAGTTTGCGAGACCAGAGTATGAATCCCTGCTCAGCCATGGTAACCCATGGGGTGACCTTACACAATTCATACTCTCTCAACCTAAGAGGAAGGCAATGGCAAACCCAGTATGAAGAAATCTTGCCAAGAACACCCTGTGCCATATCATTGGAATAATCAGAAACTATTTGAAGGCACACAACAAACAAACAACTCTTCAAAATCAAACCCTCCCATATGAAGAGGCACTTCTGCATGGTTCCATACCACTACAAAGGACCAGGAACATCTGAACATGGAATACGGCTGTTAATGTAGTAGCATCTTAACTGTGGAATTCTTCCAAATCTTTGCTTAGTTTTAGGTAGGCCATTAAAATCTTTTTATTTGGAATGGCTTCTCTGCTATTTTAAATGAATTAATGTCACGATTTTTAAAAGAGTTAAATTGTAAGTGTCTTCTTTCCCCATTTGGCTCTTAATTTTTGTGTTGTGTGTGTTATCATGTTGTAAAGTTTTTAAATTGGGAGCTTCCTTGGGCTGAACAGTGACTTTGAAATACTTCCATAAATCCACCTTCTGAACCTGCTGTCCTCTGGATGTGCTGGGCCCTCTGTTCTGGCCAAAATAGGCAGTGATTCTGTATGTTGGGGCCACTGGGTTGGGGAAGGTTGTTGTATGTATCTTCCAATATGAGTCTACCTGGGCTCTAAGATCTTCTGGGGAAGCCCTTCTCTTGGTCCCACCAGCTTTCAAGGCATGTTTGGTGGGAACACAGGAGAAGGCTTACTCAATGGCTGCTCCCCAAGAGGAGCAGGATGAATTCTTCTTTGCTGTGCTTCCATCAGCAATTGAAAACTTTACTGTTTAGAAACTGACTGTCAAGTCTTTTAATAGCTGCTGTTTTGCTTATCATAATTGATGCTAATATTTTCAATGGATTTATTTTAATTGCTTTTGATTTCAATGGATAATGTCACTGCATTTTAATAATAATTTTTTGTATGTTTTCATTTAAGGCTTTGTAACTGTTTTAACAGTGTGTAAACTGCCTAGACTCCAGTATTGGGGAAAAGGTTTACATGAATACAGTGTGTGTGTATGTGTGTGTGTGTGTGTGTGTATGTGTGTGTGTGTGTAAACAAAGTAAGTACACTGCATCACAAAAAAGATATATAGCTACAGGAATATAAACCAAAGAAAGACACACAAATTTAAAAGCAGTTGCATGGGGTTTATTAGGAGAGTGGTGAAGGACAAAAATAATTTAAAATGTTTATACCTACTTTATGGCTTCACACATGTCAAGTCCCATTTTCACACAATTCTTGGCATGATTCTGAAGAGATATTGGAAGGCCAGATACACAGTAATAGCAATCTCCTAAGATTTTAATTCTCATACATTCATTTTCCTGAAGAGAAAAAAAAAGGGATACATTAGGATATGGCCACAGTGGCTACATAAAGCTTACCAGAAGGGCTGCAATAGCTGGATGTACCTCACAGCATCTAATATACTCCACCTAATGATAACAGGAGGAGGAAGATAACTGGGCTGGAATGTGCAGTCTGAGAAGAGCTGTGAGTGCGCTTTGTGCATCCCATTTCCACTGACCTACTTTCCCTGATGTGTTCAATCAGAAGCACACAAAGGCTATGCAATATCCAGGAACGTAGGAAATTAAATAAAAACCTCCTGCATGGTACAAAAATAGAGAGATCCTTTGGGAATAAGTCTGAAAATTTTAAACACAGGATATTTGTTGTTGTGCCTATTAGGGCGCTTGCAAGAACAATGCTTCCTAATCTTAGCCTTTGAAATTATACTGCTATGTTGCTGAATTCTTATATGTCAGTAATAGCAGAAGTACCAGATCTCTCTAACTAACACCTGTTAGTTCCACCATCACCAACACCACCTGGTACTTTTCTCTCCTCTCTTCTTTGCCTGTCTTCTCTTTTCCCATCTTGCTCTCCTGTTTCTTCTTCCTCTTTTTCTCGGATTCTCATGCAAACCTGTACAAGCTTTGCCTTGGTTAAAAACAACTTAGTTCCCATCCAGCCCCAGTGTTCTCAGTGTTCATTCCCACCTTTCCTTCTCACTGATATTTCTCTCCTTCCTTCCTAGTACTGGTTTAGCCTATACAAGTCTCATATTGGTTAGAAACCCCTTAGAACAGTGGTACTCAACTTTTGACGCTTGGGACCCCTCTTTTCATCTACATGCAGATGTCGTGCCCCCCTTCTCTACATAGTATATGAATAAAAAATGTTTATTTAATTTGCGTATTTTCATTTGCACATTCATGTATATTCATATTTTAACATTTTACAAGGAAATAATATTATCCAAATTAGAGAGCTTATTTAAGTAAATTCAATATTTAACTCAACACATGTATAGATTTTACACATAAAAAGTTTAGGAGGAAGAGAAAAGATCAGTGCCTTCAGGTCTTGCACCCAGCTTAAGCAACTCTTGCATCCTCCTTGATCCCCCTCCCACCATTTGAGTACCACTGTCCTAGATCACTAAAATATTAATCCCTTGTCCTATATTTATTTTATTTTATTTCATTTCTATATGGCCTGTCTACCAGAAAAGGGACCCAATGCAGGTCATAGATAAAACCATTTAAACAATTTTACAATCAATGTTTTAAAAATTATTGAAATCAACTACAAACAGTATAAAATGACATAAAAGTATACAAAAGTAAAAAAACAAACAAAAAAAATAGTCATTCCCATGACTGAGCACATTACTCCTTACTGATCTCTTTTAATGCCATTTTATAATCTGAATGAATCCAAATGTAATGTACTATTCAATAATGAGCAGCAATTATGGAATTTAAGCATTTTGCCTACAATATTGTGCCAACTACTTTCAGCACTACTATAATTAGAAAAAACAACATACCTATACAACTCAATAAAAAACCAATCAGAATGATGATATATCTGACAGAACAAGGTGTTTTTGTGGACAGTTTTCTAAGGGACTGCCAAAACTTTCTTCTTAGTCCTTTCCCAATTTGTTATTCCAGAAAAGGAAGGTAATAAAAATTACAGTACTCAATTTCTTAATTTCTTCCACAAACAGTTTTTGTTTTATTCTATACAGAACTACTATTTTACCATCTGTTTCTAATTCTCTAAGAAGAAACTGTGATGAGATGTTCTTCCCTCCTCCCCAGGTTGTGACAAAATAAAATGCAAAGTCTACATCAGCAAGTAAAGGCCCTTGGGTCAAATCTGAGAACTGTGGGGTGGCTCTTCCTGTGATAACAGTTGTTGTTGTTAGTTGGTTCCAAATATGAGACATCTCCAAGCTCTCCTGGGAATGAGATATCTCCAAGCCCTCTTCTATTCTACCTCCTTGTTCAGGTCCTGCAGGCTCAGACCCATGGTCTCCCTAATTGAGTCTATTCATCTAGTCTTCCTCACTTTCTACTTCCCTCGGCTTTCCCTAGCATCATTGTCTTTTCTAATGAGTCATGCCTTCTGATTATATGGCCAAAATATGACAGCCTCAATTTAATTATCTTGGCCTCCAGGCAGAATTCTGGCTTGATCTGTTCTTAGGACCCATTTCTTCAGCACTCTTCTCCAGCACTACATCTCAAACGAATTAATGTTCTCCCTGTTTGCTTTCTTCACTGTCCAGCTCTCACAGCTGTACAGGCTAATAGGGAATACAATTGCTTGAACGAGTCTAGGTCTAGTGTTCAGCTATATATCTATACACTTGAGGATTCTGTCTAGTTCTTTCATAGCTGCCCTTCCCATTCTTAATCTTCTTCTGATTTCTTGACTGCAGTCTCCATTTTGATCAATGTTTGATCAAGGTATGGGAAATCTTTAACTAATTCAATTTCCTCATTATCTAGGTTGAATTTATGTAAATGGCATTCATCTTCATATGGTTCCTCATTCCATGTGTCATTCATTTTTTCATCTCTTTTATATAGCTCCTCTGTGTGTTGCTTCCATCATCTTTTGATTTCATCTTGATAATTGTATTTGATCCTTAACAAAAAGGAAGGGGGATACAAGGCAAGCCTAGAGGCTGAAAAATCTGCTATTTGGTTTTGGAAAGGAAAACAGCCCAGGACAATTATCCCATTCTCATTCAACTGTTATTGATAATGATAACATAGTAAATATGTTGAAATGCCAACCAGTATCAGAGATCTCAGAGATACTTACTTTTGCAATTTGATCAAATTTGCCAAAGAGTTCATTCAGCATGTGCACTAGTTCTCCAGGGGAACAATCACTAGCCAAGCGAGTGAATCCCACAATATCAGCGTATAAAATGCTGCAAGTAAAATAATTGGCATTTTAAATTTTCCTAGCTCAAGAATGCAGTATTTTCTTTATTGTGAAATTTTAAAAAGAAAAAAAAAGAAGCAACTGTGCGAAGATTCACCCAATACTACCACAGAACCAGATTCAATTGGATCATAAGCCACTGAGGGCCGATTCAAATAGCTATTTTTGGTGGCCAGGTGAAATGATCTGTTGTGATCTGCTTCCCAGATGCCTTTAGTGACACCTCAAACTGTGGCCCTGAAATTGTGTTCCAGAACTTCCAGAATGTTTTGTGGGTCCCCTAAATCCACCAGAATTGCAATTTCAGATGGAGCTCATAGAAGACCTCTCAGCAGAAGGGAAAAAATTAGCAATAGCAATAGCAAGTACATCTCTATACCTCTTATCTGTGCACTTAAGCACTCCCTAAGCAGTTTACAATGTGTAAGCTAATTGCCCCGAACAAGCTGGGTACTCATTCTAGTGGCCTGTAGAAGGATGCAAGGCTGAGTGGACCCTGGAGCCCTTCTCTAGGATCAAACTCACAATCTTGTGGTTGTGAATGGCTGCGGTACCGGCATTTAACCACTGCGCCACCAGGGAAGTTACTAGATGAGGAACTATCAATGCAATTTTAACTGCAACTTGGAAACGTTATTGTTTTGGACAATAACAATGAACATGTTGACTAGAGAATTCTGGGAGTTGTAGTCTAAAAAAATAACTTATCTAAGCTCCTCAGTCTAAACTGACCTATGTACAAGCCAGGACAATCCAATATTTAAAGCATGTCCATGGAAAAGGGGAGAAGGAACACTCAAACACCAGTCATTGCTGATGAGAGTTGCAGGCCATCTGGAAGGCTAGCCCTGCTCAAGGTACTGGGGGTAAGTAACATCAAGTTAAGCACTAAAACATATCCTGCCAGTGGGATCTCTTGCTATGGATTCTCTCAGGTCTTGCAAAGTCCATCCTCTTCAAGTCTGCTGCTTCCCCATAACTTTTATTGTGGAGTTGTTAGTATAGAATGTATCATTTGATATTCACCAACTATAGCACAAAGTGATCTGCAAATTCTCATTTGGCCAAAAAAGGCCTGAGTCAAAGTTTCATCACATTTCTATCTACATATCCTAACAATCTTCAGGCAAGTGGAGAACCAATGGTTGTGCAGATGCTGTTGGATTCCAACTCCCATCTCCACCAGCAATCATGGCCCAAAGCTATTATCACTGAGCTATCATTTTTATAAACTCCCTTGAGTTTCACATTTGGGGCAAAGGTGGGATATAAAGTGGAGAAGGAGGGAGAGAGGGCAGATGTTATTTAATACCTGGGGGTGGGGGGATTCAATCCCTGCACTCTGTCATTGAGACCGTAACATATTTCAGTTTCCCCACACTGAAATTCAGGTAGAAAAGGCTATGCTACTGAATATTGATTATAGCTATACAACTAGTTACCATTTATTAACAACAGAGGATTATTCTTCTTTTCCATATTTTCCAAGAAAAAATAAAGATGATTTGTTGCAACACTCCAGCCTCTTGAGTACATTTAAACTTGATATGCCAAATTAAATTCAGCTGCCTTTCTAAAATAAATGGTTGCAAGGTTTGCAAATGTTATCTTTCTACACTTCTGTGCAGTCATCTTACTATATCTGTAAGTCTGATTATTTTTACAGATAAACAGAACATGCTTCCCTTCTCCATCCAAATTCAGTACACTGATGATAAAAACATATTGCTACTGATGTTAACTAAAGCATTTCCGCATCAAAAACTGTTAAGTGTTAATATCAAACAATACCTTACGTTGGTGTGCCTTTTGACATATAAATTGTGGAAATTGTTTGTATTTTCCAGCTGGCCTGCTTTTGGACCTTGTAACCTCTGAATAATCTCTGCTTTCATCTCCATGGCTATGTGAGCAGGAAGTAGAGAAAGAAGAAGACGCTCCTGCATTTGAAGAAGGAAACACAAGAAAGGTCCAGGTTTCAGCTGAGCTCATTTCCTGTGAGTGACAGTGACATGGATGTTCTCCCAAAGAGATTTGGTACAATGTCACCAACTTTTCTTTTCTATTTTTTGAAGTATGCAGAATTTGCAATCTTCATGGAAGACTGGCACAACAGGAGAGAATTCTTAACTCTTTATAAGGAAATAGCTTTTCCGCTGGAAGAAAAGCAGCTGAGGAAGGCAAAACAGAGGATGAATGAAGTGTGTGGCTGTGTGCAGATATATACAAACACACACTTTTCTGCTCATAATAATCTCTATTTTAAAACAACAACAACAAAATGACCCAAAGGCTAGGTCACATGCATTGGCAAATGTGTTTTCCATACTGAAAATGTGTAAAACTGAACAGAAAATATGTTTTTCTGCACAGAAAAACTGCATGCGTTTTTTATAGAAAACTTATTTATTACACAGAAAAACCGTATGTTTCTGCTCAGAAAATGTGTTTTCTGCACATATTAACCATGTATATTTCTGCATTGAAAAGATACCAAAAATATGTATTTCTGCTCAGAAAGCATGTTTGTTTGTTTTTTGGCACAAGAACAAAACCATATGTTTCTGAGCAGAGGAATACATCCTGAAGCACAAAGAGATTGGGAGCTGCGCAGAAATCTTAATATTTTCTTTCTAGCAGAGAGAGTACTGCATGACTTATTTGTTATTGACTGTGAGAATGAAGAACATGAAGATTTAGTAGAGGAGACAGATGACTACTATAAGACATGATACTCATCCCGGGAAAATCACACCACACGTGGCAAGCACCCAAAACCAAAAGCTGAATTTGACTCCAGCATAGTTGCTAACCTCCAGGATGCAGACTTATTGTGTACACCACGCACATTTTCTAACATTAGGGTCAACATACACTCTTCTTTTCCAGGACATGTCCACTTTTTCAGAATTTCTGTCTGGGCAGATTTGTTAAACGTCTGGATTTTGTTGCAAGATGCAGGCAGGCTGGATGAAATGGATGAGCTCAGGAAGAGAAAAATGCCAAGTGAAAGCAGGGTGAGGAAAGGGCCCCCAAACAGCCAACCTCACTCCCCTGGAGATTATGGAGTAGCTCACTAGCTTCCAACTGAGTCAGGGATGCCACTACCACCACTGCCGATGCCAGGGTCATCCTCCTCCTCCTCTATCCTAAGGGGAAGGCCCATCAGGGAGGACGTTGATAGAGAGGAGAACGGCACCCTGCTGCCATGATGGTGACCAGCAGCAAAGAATGTCTGCCTTTTCTGTTGGACTTACTCAACTGAGGGAGTCTGGAGTCACAACTGACTGGAGCTTATACAGTACTTAGAATAATAGTTGAGGAGCCAGTGTGGTCTGAGTGCCAGACCCTGGAGACCAGGGTTAGATTTCCAGCTTGGCCATGAAAGCCACTGGTGACTTTGGGCAAGTCACATGCTCCCAGCCTCAGAGGACAGAAATGGCAAACTTCCTCAGAATAAATCTTGGCAACAAAACTCCATTACAGAGTGGTCTTAGGGTCACCATGGGTCGGAAATGACTTGAAGACATACAACAACAACAATGAGTGAGAGCTGCCATAGTGATTGGTTTTTAAAGTAGTAAATCAGTAAACATGTCCCCCATTTTCTTTTCAAAATATGATAATCCTATCTGAAACAGAAGCTAAGGGCTATGTAACAACTTGCCCACAGTATAAAACATCAGCGCAGGGGTGGGAAGCTTGTGGCCCTCCAGACCTTTCTGGACTGCAAAACCCCATCATCCCTCAAAACCAGCTTATGCTGCATAGAGGTGACGGGAGGTGCGGTCCCACAAGACTTGGAAGTCCACACCTCCTCTTGTCAGAACTTTTCTACCTTGCAACACCTCAGGAGTGAATTGCTGAAGTAGAAAGATAAGCAAAAAAAATTTGGTTCTGAGAAAATTTCAGAAACTGCCCACAAGGGCTTTAACAGTGTACAGTTTTACTGATTTTATATCCTGTGTCTTTTATGGATTTGCTTAGATGATTTAAATGCATTTGAACTGACTATTTGTATTTTTTTTATTTACAGTATATCTTTTTGCCCTTTAAACTATATTTCTTTGAATTTCTGTAAGCTGCCCTGAATCATCACACTTTGGGAGAAAAGATGCAATATCAATGTGATCACTCTTCAGGTGTAAAAGTTCAGCCCAGTACAAAATATGGTTCATGTTAAAAAGTACTTGCTGTTTATGTGGTACTTATGTGTAACCTATGAGGTACAGCCATCACACGCTATCTCCAAACCCTCCTCAGAAACCAACCTACCACTTTCCACTGATCTTAAGTAGGAAGAGGTTCACAAGACAACAGCATTAGCTGTATTTGTCATAGCTGAAGCAGCTTTCTTTCCTTGAGGGTCTTTTCAATGCAATAGTTTTGTGCCAATTCTAACGTGGGCAACACAGAACAGGCTGCATTTCCGACAGATACATGACAAGGCATTGATGCGCTTATTCACCCTCCACACCTTATTAGGCAAAAACATGTTTTAACCCTCAGGCACATCACTTTCTTCAGAAGCAAAGCACAGTTCGGATATGGAGGCCAACAAATTTCCATATATCAATGCTAATTCATCTGTCATCATGTATAAATCACCTAGTTGGGGAAACATTCTCACTAGCTTGATACTGTTCCTCCCAAAGAAGTATGATAAAGAGAAAAAATGAAGTATATCCTTTAAAAGATTTCCATTATACTCCTGATCATTCTTTGCCCTATAATGCCAACCTATTCCTCTGCCTACTTTGCTCCTCTGACTCTACCATCTCAGCCAAATGAGAATCCTACTTGCTTAAATAACTCCCCTTTCTCCACCATTTCCCCTTATGCCTGGAGCAGAAAATGTACTTGATGCTATTTCGCTCTCTGCACTGAGAGATGTGTTGGACTACAGCTTCCAAAAAGACAGAAAGCTCCTAGACATGTTAGCTAGGAAAGATTTGTAAGAGTTGAGTTCCAAAATATGAAGAAGGTACCAGGTCAGGAGATGCTGCCCTTTTAATGTAACCCTGCTTTTCTTCCATTTCTTTTCGACCTTTCAAATTTACACTGTAAGCTTTCTGTCTTTTTACTTACTCTTATAAAAGCAACAGATAGTGCTATGTAAATAGAAGTTAAACCAGCCTATGTACTTAATTTATCAGTGCAGATTTAGTTATTTTTTCAGCCCCGATTCTACAGTGCAGTCCTAAGTATGGTTACAGAGAGGTACACTCCTCAGAGCAGGGGTTGAATGAGATTTGCTCCCCAATAAAAGTGTTTGAGACTTCATTTCCACTACAAAAATAATCGGATTTCTGAGCGAATTAATTGACCCTAGTTCCCATTTGAAACCGGTTCAAACTGCCTCTTTTGTTTTCCTTCATTCTGCTGAAGTGAGAGAGACTATCACTATCAAAATAATGCAAGTGTGTGTGTGTGTGTGTGTGTGTGTGAGAGAGAGAGAGATTGCAGGATGGCTGCTCAAAACAGTGGCATAAGGTGTGCATTTCTCCTGCCTGAGTCAGTGTGAGCAATGTAGGAGGGAGATTTTGAGGCGGGGCAGTGCTTTTCTGGCTCAAGCATGAAATTTACATTATTTTTTAAAATTAAAATTAAAATTAAATAAAAAATAAACAAAACAATAAAAGACAACAAAAATCCCCCACAAAATATTACAATAATAAAAGTGAACATTCAGTAACATCACACAAATATAATCCTACAGAGATTATCGTACATATCGAGTATAAATTGACCTCATGTATAAGTCGAGCTTGATTTCAGCAGGGGAGATGATCAAACAGCAGCCCATTCAGAATTGAATGTTGATATAGTCAATTTACCTTCCCAACTTATTTTAGAACTGCTAGTGTCTTGGTAGGTATCTTTCAATATATATTGATAGATACGATAAACAAGCATGAGATTTAAAGCAAAAGGGACATGAGGAAGGGAAAGGGACTGAGCAAGTGACTGCCTGATAAATGTGACAATCCCATCTCCAACTTGATTGTATTGCTAGGGGTGGAGGTGTCTGTAGGTCAACGTATCTGAGTTGGAAGAAAGTGCTAGGGAAAGATTGTTTTCTAATGTCTATTGTTCTCTTCTCAGAATTTCCAAGGTGCAATATCTGAAATTACCAGTTGAGTGAACTAAAGAATACTTTCTTGTATTTTTTCAATGGCACAATATTAGCACTGATTGCAAATTTAATAAATGACTGATTTCAAAAGTTGCTCTCATAGATTGCAGTAAAGTGACAAATGACTTACTGAGTGTTCAGAATAATAAGCAAAGTAACTAGTTCTTTTTAAAGAGTAATGTTCCAAGCTCTGCATAAGCTGATATCATTTGTTTGCCTGTGCCGACTAAACCTGAGGTTCATGCATCCTCTAATTTGTAAGGTAATACGCTACAATACATAAGCACCTGGGAAAACACCATTTTTGTAAGAAATGAAAGCTGTATTTATAGGCATTAACATTCTATAGTGTTCTAAGTTTGAGTGCCCTGATTGCTGTATGAATGAATGAATAGGCAGGGTCTTTGTTACAGCTGCTTAATGACTATGGATGACTCCTGGGCTGGTAATTCAACTACAAAGAGGGCAGAGACCTTCACCAGATATGTGTATAAAGATCAAACTACAAAGCTCAAATTACACCCCATAACAACTGAATGCATCACTGTCTTAAAATTTCTTTCCAATTGTAGCCAAGAAGATGCCACCATCTAAATGTGTGTGTGTGTGTGTGTGTGTGAGAGAGAGAGAGAGAGAGAGAGAGAGAGAGAGAGAGAGAGAGATTCCATGCTGTTTTCCTGATGAAAATAGCAACCCCACTCAAAAAGCTATTTACCCTGGTGGAACAATGCAGCGCTCTCAGTTATCTTCTGTCTCTGTTAGGAATGCCACATTGCCCCCCCCTCCCCAGTTATGCTCCAATTTGTATACTTGTAACTAAAATGAATATATGCCAATTCTCTTGTTTCTTATTCAAAGGAAAACAAATCCTGTAGTGTTGCCTCTCGACTTTCCAGTGTTCCAAAGAGCACTGTTTTAATTTTACGTTTGAATTCATTACAATACCTTTTTGCTAGTCACAAAATCATTTTCTTATTTGTCCTTCAAGATGCCACTCTGCTAGAATGAAACAGCACATTTCAACTTGCACATTTCAGTTTATTCAGAATGAAGATCTCTCCTATTGAAGATGTTTGGCAGAGCAAGTTGAAAATGCTCTTTCATTCTAGTAAAGAGAGGCATTGCTTCAGTTACACATCTAGCAGCCCCCTCAGTTTCCTTGCTCATTTAAACCTGTCACAGCTTCTGAGCCCTGTTTCTAAGCCTGTTATTATTAGGATCTTGCCTCCTCCTTGAAAGTGACATTCAGTGAGTTCTCAGATAACAACACCACCTCCTGCTAGAATCTTTCAAAACATAGTATAAGTCATAGGATGCAAAATACCTGAAATGAACAAGGGTAATTATGCTAACTGCTTGTCAATGTCAAAACTAGGCATGAAAGTTTTGAAATTGCTTTACTGTATTTTCTGCAACAGTTTACCAGTGGGGCAAACAGTTTTATAGGATAGTTGAACTATAGGTGCTAAAGGAGGGGGCACATGCTCTCTCTCTCTCTCTCTCTCTCTCTCTCTCTCTCTCTGTACCATACAAAAACAGAGAGCTGTGTATGTCCTTTAAATTGATCACAGAAATAATAAATGAGATGAGAAGGCACATGTGCTCATTCTACATTCTAACAATGTCTCAAGAGAAAGGCTTGTGGGTTGCAACTGAGGGGAAATGGGGGGAGGCCTCGGCCATTTCTACTAACTTTCCTTTCTAGTTGGACATACCGCTTCAAAAGTCATCTCCAAATACTCTCCAGATGTTTGGGACTATAACTTCCACAATCCCTGGCCTTTGCCTATGATGGCTGGGGCTGCTGGGAGTTGAAATCCCCCACCTCTGGGGAGCACAGGCTGGGAAAGCTGCTCTAGAGCATAACAACAGGATGTTACCTTCTCCTGCAGCATCCTCTTGTTGTATATAACACACAACCAATCTGCATTTTACTTGCTACTCATTCATTCTAGACCAGAGTTAGGGAAACTAACTCTTCAGATGTTGTTGGACTCCTAGCTCCCAACAAGTCTAACTGATATGGCCAACAGCCAGTTGTTATGGTGCTGTAGTTCTCTAACTTCTAGAGGGTGAAACACCACTAGTCTAGAGAAAACGAAAGCCCAGACTCACAGAACAAACCACAACTGGTGGGAACTATTCTAAATGGGGTATAATTTCTGGGGGAATGTTGGTTCACTGGATCATCTTTGAGGATCCATAATTTGTCAGTAAGGACCCAGTAGCATTATGGGGGGGGGAGGTGCAGCCCTCACCGGGTGATACCCCAGAAGAAGGGTGACACCCGGCTGAGTGCTCCCCCATATCTCCATGCCACAGGGAGAGACCCAGGGCACATCTTCCTCCCTGCTCAGCACAACTTTACTTATATGTAGATTAGGTCAAAGGTTTGCTAGTAAAATGCCATTTTACCCATTTATCTTGCTCACAGTTATAAAAGTACAGCGGGCCCCTTCTCTTATGTGGGGGATCTGTTCCGAACCCCCCCCCCAATGTAAGGGGAAATCCGTGAATGCTCGCACCCCAATGCAAAACAAAATGGCTTGGGGCAGTGTGCACACCATAGGCGCATGCACCATTTGCCTCTGCATAAGCTGGAAGCCACTTATAGTGCACCTGTGTATGGCAAGGGCGCACTGTATATTGCAAGCCAACAAGGTATTACATAATGAAATACAGTATGTGTAATAAACCATAAATAAACCATATTGAATGGATTTATATTTATACAGTCTGCCCTTCATATCTGCAGGGCTTCCATTCCACACCCTTCCCCATGGATAAGAAAAATACAGGACCTTGAATCCCATTATCCTTAAGAGTGAGCATGACGCACGCGTGGCTGCATTACACGCGCCAATTGAAATGGGGCTTACCGTCTGTGCATGTTTAAATCCACAGATGGCAAGCCTGTGGATACTGACAGCCCACTATATTAGTGTTTTTAGCTTTTATTTTGTATTGTCCTACATGTTTTTTGAATGTTCTACATTTTACAGTGCCTTGTCCTCCTTTGTGATTATGACATCTCATCACCTCTAGGTACGTATGCTAATCTCCTGAGCAAGCACAGGCAAGTGAAGCAAAGTGAAACAAAGCTCCCCTCCATTCCTGCCTTTTGGGATCCTGTGAACTAGATACGACTTTGATCGTAACCACTATTGTTTGGAGGGGTGGGAAGGAGATGAGGGGACGTGCAGAGGGAGCACAATTTGGTATCCCCAGGTTCAGGAGCAAACCACAGATAATGTGGATGCATTAGGAGGAAAGCTAAGAGTGAACAGCAAAATGGCAAGATGACAAAGCAAACTAAGGCAAGGCAGAGTAAAGTAAATCAAAGCATACAAGGCTGAAAATACAACCAAAACTGACACAAACCTAGTTCTGCTTTTTTTAACAGAGAAACTTCAAATGATATAGAATTTAGACTGTCTAGGATCACACCTGGTTATTTTTTTAAAATCTTTATAATGTCCACAGTTCTAAATTTATCTGAATAAGAGCATTTGTTTTCTGTTGTTACAAAAGACATTCCCTCAACACTGCTATAATGATCCTTCTGTCAAAGAGTTGGTTCATCTGTTAACAATGTATGTATATTAGTTTGGAGCCTACATAATAAAACTGCACAGTGCAGTTCTTTACCATAAAGGATCACTGTTCACAGAATTTTCAAAGCAATGGACCATATCAAAAGAACAGCTATGTCAAGAGTCCAATGTTCCCTTTATCCTCCAATTTTCTTTATTAGAAACCAAAGTACGCAGACAAAAAGTGCAGAAAGATAGCAGTAGTAATTCCACATCTTGTAGACTTAGGTGAAATTGCAACAAACAACAGCCTTAAATAGATTTCTGCCTAGCTTTTCCCCTCCAGCCTAATTGCTAATCTTTTTAAAACATCCAACAAGACAAAACGAAGAGTAGGAGGCAAGGGAAGGGGACGTGAAATGCTGAGAAGTGTTTTACCTGCTGCCGCTTCTCAAACTCCAGCTTAATGCGTGATTTGATACAATTGCAGGTGTCCTGATAGGTCTGCTGCAGAGCAATCTCCATCAATTGTTTGTGGTAGGCTCCTGCTAGGTTCCCACAGATGAAAATGATAACATTTGCCAGAATCTGGAAGAGCAATGAAAAGGTCAAGGCTCTAGTTAGGCAGTGAACAATATCCAAATGTATGTCCCCAGCTCATGGTGAAAGTTTATTTGTGTAAATTCTATAGCCTCCTGCACCCTCACAGTTATTGCCATAATATGTTATTTTAGACTTAAGAAAAGGGAACATTGACAACACTATATTTGTTTGCACTTGGAGGTACTTTATCTCCTAGCACAAGTCAAACCCATTCTCTGGTGCTAAATATTAATTATCTATATGTCCTCCCCAATCTCTTACTTAAGCTGCTAAATTGTATCTTTGAGAATTATTGAGGCACTCCTAGCAATTCCTCCCAATAGAAATGGAACTATAACAGTTCCATTGTACAAGAAAGCTAGTATGTTGCAGAGAAGGGCGATAAGCCTGACATACAAGAAGTTATTTTAGATTTAATGGTGACATTCCAGAGTCTATAAAATTATTGTGGAAATAAGCGCAATAGCTTCCAGCACTCTTTGACAACTAAAAGAGCTCAGCACATTATTCCCCATGACAGGCCCTCCTCTCATGGCCGTGTTTTATACATCACCAGTGGTAGGTAACTAGGAAGAATATAGACACAGTATGGTCAGAACCAATTAAATACAGAAAGAATTGCAATATGGACAGCTGGGTGAAGTTGTACATTGAAGCTATATAAGAAGCAATACAGCTAGGCTTTTTTTTTAAAGGTTGGATTTCTTTTAATAGAGACTGCTTGAACAACAGTCAACACAGCTTGTTGAATATCCCTTCCCAACATACAATCTTAATCATATCTATTGAGAAGTAAATCTCACCAAGTTCAGTAGGGCTTAATCCTTAGTAGTATGTTTGAAACTGCAGCCTGCAGGACTGCTAATCTTTACTCCTGAATGCTCCTATTGTCCTATCTAACATATCCAAAGTGCTAGGCTTCCTTCTTCCTGCAGTAGCCTTCTGGAAACTGATCTGAGACACTTAAATCCTTCTTACCAGAAGCACAGAGGCTGGAATAAACATTTCCTATCCTGGAAATATTCCCTGGTTAGGAAACCAGAAGAAAAGGAATGATCTCCTCATTTCAGCTGGATTTGGGAACAACCCCTTTTGCTACTTTTTCATTTCTTAGAATTTATATTTTTCATTCAAGTAACATGCTCTGAACAAATGTGGCTGATGCTTAATGTATATACTTAACAACATCAGAAAAAAACTGCCCCTTTAACAGCACATCATCTGATTCTTTTAACACCAGGAATTCAGAAACTGGAAAAGTTACATTTTTGTACTATAGCTCTTAGAATCCCACACTGCCCCATTCTGGCTGAAGGATTCTGGGTGCTGTAGTTCAAAAAAGTAACTTTATGAAGCTCTGCAGAAATCTACTGCTGCAAAATGGGGATAGGGAGTCAAAATGTTTCCTGTGACAGAACAAGAGATAATGTACATCTGCCAGTAACTAGATAAAAACAGTTGTTTCCCCAAATCTCCCCTCTGCAGGCAGCTTTTGTACTGTGGCTCATTTGGTACATGGATTTTTGAATAGAAGATTTCTGGATAGAAGATAAATAATGCACATATCTGCACAAAGCACGCATCATGATGGTGCTCATTCAAATCAACATGTGTGCTGATGGCTGCTAACTGGAAAAATAGATTTTTCCAAACAAAACACTTGAATAGATCTTTGCAATGTATCATTCATGCACTCTAACGGACAGTTGTGTCACACAGAGGGATGGGAAAGTCACGAAACAATAGACAAGAAATCAATTTCCAGTGAATATGGGGACCAACTCCCCCACCCCACCCCAAACAAACCAAAAAGACTACACTGTTGCCCATTTTGGAGCAACGAATACATTTTGCCTCATATGACTTGCTTTATACTGAATAAAACCATGAATCTTCTAAGAAAAGAAATAATTGGCAGCCTGAAAAAAAGTCCATTTTGACTTACATCTTGTACATAGAGAGACCTATATTTATTTTGATGATTGGAACTACCGCAGATTGCAGCAACATTTAGAGAACTTTCTACCTTTTACCATCTTGTTGTGACATCTTCAAATGATGCTTATTGATGAACAGTCAGTGCACTCTTCCTCATTTAACAGTAAGCCAAAACTTTTTTTTATAGAATAATAGATTCTATGAAAACTAAATACAGTATATTATTTATTTGTAGAACTCTTACGAAACAAAACCTGTCCATTTAATAAAATCAATAGATTTTTGTTTGGAAATTATCTTCCGCCCCAGGCACATCTCAAACAAGAATCTACATAGACTAGTGAGTAGAATTCAGAATGAAATAAATATTCAGTCTTTTAAATAAATGACCAATTATTTATGATTCTGATTTTTTTTAAAAAAGTTTGCCTCTCTTCAGAAATTAATACTTTGGTCTATCCATCACACAGTGCTACAAAGCCATTTATTTGCTACTCTATGTGACTTAAACTTCAGAATAGCAAAGCAATGGTAAATATTTGGAACCAAACATTTTTGGTGCAAAAAATGGGCAGTAATAATAGGCCCTTTGTTTCTGTTTACTTAAGACTTGTACTACAACAAAAAATATTTTGCACATTCACAGATTTGAGTGTCTTGTGTACATCAAGTGGTAAAATATGACAAAACCATCTCCATCGCACCGTGTTGCCACTTTAACTACCATGGCAACATCCTATGGAAGCCTGAGGTTTATCAGTCAGGGAGGCACTAGAGCGGGTCTTTGGGTGAGATTTCCTCCCTTGACTGCAAACCCTGGGATTCCATAAGATGCAGGTATGACAGCTGAAGTGGAATCATAGTGCTGTAATTATGTAGTATGAAAGGGCTCAATGGAGGATGGTGAATGTTTGTGCAAGGCAATGTAATAATGCTCATTTCAGGAAACCCAACAAGAGAGTCTTGCAGTGCCTAGAGGGAGAAAAGAAAGGAAGAGACAAGTCTCACCTTCATTGAATGAAAAGGCTACAACTTTATTGATTACAGCTTCATCATAGCTTCGGCTTCCACATAGGGTCTAGATATCAAAAACTGATTGACCTACAAATCAGTGTCCTCCTCAACCTGCCTTCTGCAAAACAGTGGAAATGGTGGTGATAAATAGGTGCCTGCTGCAGTGTTCGGTGCTGGATGGTATCCCCCCCCAAACACACATCTGATATCCAGGAGTGAAGTTAGGGCTACCAGGCTGAACTAATACCTCTAGGTCTTGCTGCTGAGGTTTCTTGAAAGAAGCTCCTTGGCTGAGTCCATTAGCCTACCCACTCCTGATACTGGATATGGCTGGTTGCTGCCAAACACCAAGAGCCCATACAGACAGGTCAAAATAAAGCTGCTTTGAGTCACTTTGGAGGTATGCTGTTTAAATGATGCATGAGTCCTAAGAGTCTGAAAGCTGCGCCAAACCCATGTACCAGTCCTAAGGACTAGAGCACAGCTTTGGTGCAGCTTCTGGCCTCTTAAGACATGTATATTATTTAAACAACATACCTCCAAAGTGACCCAAAGCAGCTTTATTTTGGCCTGTCTGTATGGGCCCTAACTCTTCTAATAAAGTTGTAGCAATGATGCATACAAAATTCTTATATGAAAACAACTCTTCCCACAGATGAAATAAATCCCTGAAGAGTGAAGGCCAATGCACACTTGAGTAAAATTCCTCCTCCGCTCCATCAATAGCTAGCTGCCTAGTATCATGGCAATGCCTCAAGCCCTGACTTGCTGAAGGCCATATGTACACAGAGAAAAGTTAGTGAGAAAGTCTGCATTGCAGACACCATGTAATTAATCCTTCATGCTCAGGGAATGGACCTGAATGATGTTCATTCACTGCTGCACTGGCCTGGCCTCTGGAACCAGCCAAGCCCTTTGCCCTGGATATTGTCCAGGGATATTGTCTTGAATTTGTGCAAATAAGGTGTTTAAACTTATATTTTAAAATATATTTTAAACCTTTTTGCCTTTATGCTGCCTTGAGTTCTTCTGAGAGAAAGCAGGGTATAATAATCTAACAGAGTAGGTTTGGAGCAGCTGGAGCTGCAAGAGCCCAAGCCTGTTGACATTTCAATTATCAGCTGCCTGTCAAAAAAGGAAGGGGAGCTGGAGCTATCATTTATGCCAAAACAGCTATGTAACGGGTTCAAATTTAACCTGTATATATGCAGCACCTTGGCTGTTGAACAGGGCTATTGAATTTATCACACAAACCACTTCCCATGCTCATATGATCACTGCTTGGTAAATTAGTTGTTTTGACTACCGTTCCCATGGGGTTACAGCCAACATAGATACCATTCATGCTGGTAGGGGATTCTGGTAACTATAGTGCTAAAAGTAGCTTTTCCAAGTTCTACTTATGATGTCCAGCTAAATCAAAAAGGTGTGGGAGTGGTTTCTGGCCACTATTCCAAGCTCTTTCTATTAAAAAAAAACCACTCTAATCCTTTCACTTAGAAGTACAGTACTGAGAGTATTTTACTAAATGGCTCAGTAAGTATTAAACATGCTCCAATATTGCGCTTTCAGCCATCAGCACAAAAGTACTGTATTAGGATGACTGAAAAGTACATTTTAAAATTTTAATGAAATTGGACTTTGAGAGGCCTCCCAGAATACATCTAAGCTCTTATCTCCAGCATGCTGGCTCCTTGCTCCAATGTGTTTCAGACATCTTGATAGCCAAATCAGACCTTTTGTCCCCCTGAACTGAAATGGATGCATACTTTGTTCTTATTGTTTATCACAACAATAACAAAAAGTCCTAAGAAGTTTGTTGGAATCAGTAGTTGTGGTTCCTGGCTCCAGACGTCTTCTTCCTTCCTGCAGGTTTTGCCCCAAAATAAGGATGGGGCAATATACAAGGGTATGTGTAGTAGCAAACCTTCTGAGCCAGTAGTACTCCCCGTTTTTTCCTTACACTTGACTAGGAAGTAGAAGCATAGACTCCTATTTTTTTTTAACACCAGGCATGCCCATGCCCAGGAGTGCTGCTGCCTTGGAGGGAGGCAACCAGAAGCAGAGAAGTTCCCCTGCAGATCACTGAAGAGATGGTGCTGCTGGGAAAAGAGACAATCAGCACTGCCTTCTTCATCCTCAACCCCCTCCATCCCTCATGCCAGTTTAATAGTTAGAACAGTGGCCCTATAGATGTTGCTGGATTGTCCTGGCTATAATACCCAGAAATGAGAAGTGCGTAGTTTCCTAATACATAACGCAAAAGAAATAGGAATGAGCAGATGCAGAGGTGGCAACAGCCAGCAATACCCAGGTATGTTGCAAGAACTCTCACTTTCTTTCACCAATCTGGAGAAGCCCAAAGATGCATCCGACTGCACTTAGGGTTTACAGGAGCTCTTCGCTATTCAGTTTAATTTATTCACACAACATACCAGCAAGCTCTCTCCAATGTCACAGAGCTTGGAAATTACTATTTTAACCAAATTAAATGTGAAAAACTAAAAGGACTCAACAAAATACAAATATAGGATACATCCTGCTGTGAAAAATCCTCCCATTAGTGATAAGATTTGGAAAATAGAGCAGATTTAAAAAGAAAAACAGGAAACCCAAAGTTCAGCAATGCCTTAGTTCATACCAGCCTGAAAGGCCAGCCTGAGGGCAGAGTTGGGGTGTTGCATCCAGATGATGCATGCCCCAACTCCAACCCCAAGGCGCTATGAGGCCATGCATTATAATAATAATAATAATTATTATTATTATTATTGCTCCCCATGATGTGCAGTGTCATGGCATTCCTCCAGTGCTGTGTCCATACGACGCAGAGCCAAAGGAGCACCTTATAGCTGTTGGCAACACAGCTATGGCAACCTTTCCAGAGTGAAAAAAGCAGCCACTTTTTGCACCTCCTTTTCACACCCTGGAAATGCTGGATCGGGGCTGCGACGTGAGGTTGCCGTGGTCCTGATCCAGCTGAAGAAGGGGCAGCTGAAGGCCACCCCTTCAGGGCTGTTTGTACAGCCCCAAAGAGACTAAAGTAAATCTTACACTACCTAGTAAAATGGTTTCTGCTGAACAGAATAATCAAATCCATCTAGTCTTTCCCTTGTTTATCCAGGCTCCTAATAGATGCTAGCAGTGAGAGGGAATACCATAAAGAAAACCAGATAGGGAAGTGTTTAAAGTCTGGGAGAAAACTGAAGGTTCCTTTCTTCTTGTTTCATCCTTCCTCCCCCCTCTTTTTTACCTTTTTTTCCAGGGAGAATGCTTCAAAGGTATTTAATAGGTAATTGTGAGCCGGTAGACTGAGAAAGGTTTTGTTGACTACTAACTTCAACACATTTTTTGCAAAGCTGTCTTAAAATGTGTTTTACATTGGAGTAGCAAGTCTCTTGTGTGCCTGTTATAGTAAGAAAAGTCACCAGAAATGTCACACAAGGAACATAGTACAACTTTCCTGAAATAACTCCACTGGATCCCATTTATAACCAAGAAAGCTCTGGCAACCTAAAGCTTGAACAGATTGATTGTGTCATAAGCATTCAAGGACTAGAGCTACTTAATCAGCTACATGAAGGTTATCCCCTGTATGTACAAGATACAGGATACACTGTATTTTTTTAAACTTGTTTCTGTGTTTTTTGAAGGTTTTATTGACTGAGACTGTGCTAAACCTCCTTTTTGGTGAATTTAATGATAGACATTTTTAAAAATGAAATAAAACTAGTGTGTTTCTACTAAATTAAAATGGTATGCTGAGGAAGCAGAACAGGCTCTTCCAGAGAAGATTTTTCAAATGAAGGACATGCTGTTCCAATGTATCTGATATCTTCTACCTAAACAGAAAGTATGCCAGCCTCCATATTGATTGCTGCTGGCTCAAACAATATGCATAACAAAAGCCAAAGAGCAAAAACAATTTCTTCTGATCCAGCTTTCCCTGCTGCTGCAGTATAAACTGTAATTGATCCTGTAAATTTTGGGCAAGCCATAAGATAACAAGTTGAGTCTCCTGCCTTGTAAGCCCTAGCAAGCACATAAGGAAGCCCTGTTATACAATGTAGCCTTTGTAAAAGCTGGATCTCCATCTATTAGGAGCAGGGCTTTCTGTACAGTGGCTCTGAAACTGTGAAATGCACTCTCCCAAGAAGTCCATTTGTCTTCCCAGTTATATCCTTTTGGAAAGTATTTGAAAGTATTATTCCACCAAATGCTTGGAAGCTCATACTTTTCAGAAGGCATATTTAGGTTTTGCTTTTCTCTTATTCATGTTTTACATGTTCAGTTATTTAAAAAGACTGTCATATGTTTTAACTGTAGTTAAATTTTTAACATGTGAACTGTTTTGGATGGTGACTTCCTCAACATATTGCTTGTTGCATTCAGGGTGCAAGCACTGAATCACACTGTTGAACCTCAAGTCATGTTTTGTTTAATGTCATAGATTTTGCTAGTGCTTCTGCTTTTAAAAGTTATTGTTTCACTCAGATATGCACAAGTGATGCCACATTTGGAAGCACAGTGATATGACCCAGAGTTTTCAGTTGGTATTTTTATTTCAGTTCTCACCAGCAGCCTCTTTAAGGTAGGAGGCCAATGGAAAACAACCATAGGAGGCTTTTTAAAGATATGGTGAATTAGCCATCAGGAATAACTTTCTTTGACTGCTAAATGATAATGGGGAGACGACAGGTAGAAATCAACTGCCATAGGCACACAACTATCCATATTTTAATTACCTCTGTTCTGTAGAGGAGATATATAATGGTAAATATGGCAACCCTATAGATATGGTCAGTGCCACCTGATGGATATCCTCTTTGAAACAGGTAGTGTTTTAGTTCCTGATTACTTGTTGGTAGATATTATTATTGTTACATCTACATTTATTCCCATAAATAACTGACCATATGATGGAGCTTTGGGCCTATTGGTGTGCTTTTCACTTGTTTCCGTTAACAGTCAAATTATTACCTAGGAGGACCAAAGGTAGTAATAGCTTCTGCATAAGGTGTTTAGTTGACTTTGAAGTTTAGGAATCCAATAAGAGACAATGTCATTATAAGATATATTAGTATAAAGGAGAGTAGAAGGTAAAGTCCCTGGGTTGCATGCAGCCCCTGGGACCCCTAAAATACAGCTCCTGAAACCCTTCAAAGCCCCAGACTACTTTAAAGAAAACTGGGCTGATTTTTGGATGGTTTTTAATCCACCCACCCAAATTTTGCTAAAATCACAGTGGTATGCTTTGATCTTCCAAAGCCCACCTAAACCACACAAAAAATTAAAAACTAGCCAAAATGACACTGCAACACTTTGTGCTTGCCAAAACACACCACTGCAACCTGCTGAGCAGATGCATGGTGGAAAAATGCCCGCTTTGAAGTTGCCCACCCATGGTTTAAAGTGATGTGACTTCAAATAATAGGAGTATGGTATCATTGTTGAAAGTACGTTGTTTGTTCAAGGCTCACATTTTTATTTTTAAGAGTCATTAATATCTTTATGATGGAACATTCTAGAGCAGAGACTGTGGTTGTAGACCAATATATCGTAAAGAGTGTGTGTGCGTTTGTGTGCGCACCTGTGCTGTTGCCCAAAACAATGGCATGCTACCTAATGGAAGTATGCTTTTGTTGTAAATTCCTTCACTGGGAGAGAGTTGGAATAGATGACAACTGGAGTTTCTCTGAACCCTTTAAAATTCCATGATTCTACTACTCATGGAAGTAGTAAATTCCCTTCAGTACAGTATTTGGCTGCCCTGGAAACAAACATTAGTAAAAATCCTATGCATGCACTTAAATTCATCAGGTACATGCACAGAACTCTCCGGACCATGGCATCTATCTATTTTATTGCAACTTGAAAAGGCAACTTTGAAATCAACCAATCAAAATCAGTCAGTCAATCTAAGCAAAATATGCTGCAAAACTGGGTTGCAGGCTTCACTTGGATGCATGTGTGTGTGAGTGAGAGAGAGAGAGAGAATGAAGATTGAAAGAAGAAAGAAACTATCATTCACAAGAGGGAAAGAAGGGAAATTGGTGAGAAACACTCAAATATTGTGGGTTATTTTTAAAGAATATACAAAAAATAACAAGTTAAGAGATTTGCAACAGAACTTCAGAAACTGAAAATGCAACCCAAGTTGGAGGGGGGGATACCTGATGTCTCCAAATACTTGCTGGGAAGCCATT
The DNA here is from genome assembly GCF_019175285.1 of Sceloporus undulatus. Taxonomy (NCBI): domain Eukaryota; kingdom Metazoa; phylum Chordata; class Lepidosauria; order Squamata; family Phrynosomatidae; genus Sceloporus; species Sceloporus undulatus. The sequence continues at coordinate 140,456,392 of NC_056525.1, forward strand.
GCTTCTTTGAAATAAGCAATTTGAGGATACAGATGAGAGTATTAATCTGAAAATTGTCTTGAGTAGTAATTTTTTTGAAACTGTGAAGCAGGAACCTAATTTCAAAAAGGTGAAGCAATGACTGACCCTGCAACACTGATGGCTTAGAAACATACAGAAAGAAACATGCTTGCCATTTTGACAAAAGAGATAATACAAGGATGCAACTGTCAATTTACAAAGAGCAATGGGGCCTGTAGCAAGCAACAGGACTTGAAAAGCTCTAACAAAACAAGAGTAAGAGCACCAGGAGACCATCATTCTAGTTTTGTTCTAGAAGAACATGATAGAAGAAAGAATGTGCAAACCCCTTGGAAAAGATAATTTGTTATGTTCCAAAGGCAGGCCAACCTAATGCTTTCATGTCACCATCAGTTTAGTTTACAATCCTTTGGGGCAGAGCTTGGTTCCAGGGGCCACAGGAATCTATTTGCCTTTGCATAATGACTGTCAAAAATCCCCAGTCTTCTTTCTAATTTTGAAGGTGGGAGAGGGTTAACAATCCTGCTCATCTCTTTAGTAAGGGTGTTCAGTGTTTTAATTGAAGGCTGCCAATTTGGAGATATTCTTTTTTAAAATATATTTTTATTCATCTCATCATCCAATAAAGCAAAGAAACAAATAAGCAAACATGTATTTACTGAAATACAAAAGTACAAAGGCTGACATCTCATTCATCCTATACATTATAAAACACACATATACCACACAGAAGGTGACTTCCCCCCACCCAAGTCCTGCTGTAACTAAGATCAATGTTCAATCTTATATTTAATAGAATTGTATAACTCGACTTTAAACCTCAAACTGTATTTTTGAGATACAAATTCCAGTAAAGTTTATGCGCTATACCTCCTATGTATCTTTTGTTAAATAAACCCAGTATCCTATTTTCCAATATAAGTTTACAATGTAATTTAATGTAAATCATTTTTTCCAAGTCTGACATGGAAATAAAGAAACTTATTTCTTGAGTGTATTCTTAACTTAATAGTCTCTTTCCAGCATTTCCCCAAATAGTTATAGAACAGTTGCCATACCTTTTGTACATACTCTTCTGTTTTCCCTTTCATCCAATATGTCACTTTGTCTAGCTCTGCCATTTCATGTCATTTAAATAACCATTGTGCTACTGTTAGTGTTTCCTCTCTCTTCCATTTTTGTGCATCTATTATCCTTGCACAAGTTAGCATATAAAAAAAACCAATTTACTGTGCCACTTTTCTGTTTCTTTCTTAATCATTCCAAACAGAAAACCTATGGTAAAAAAGCCACATCTATTTTTAGTTCCATCATCATAATTGTATAAATTTCTGTCCAAACCTTTTTGGCTATGTGGCATGTCCACCGCAAAGTGGTAATATGAACTTGTCACATAAGAGCATTTCCAACAATTAGGTTTGGTACCTTTATATAATTGGGCAATTCTTTGTGAAGGTAAGTGCCATCTCTACAACATCTTATAGTTGTTTTCTCTCAGGTCCTGGCATAAAGTATGTTTCATTTTATTATTCCATATTTCCTCCCATTCATGGTATTCTATATTGTGCCCTATATTTTGTGCCCATTTAACCATGCTATCTTTAATTATCTCATCTTCCATATCCCACTACAGTAGTAATTTATAACATTTTGGAATCATATGTTTACTTCCAGTCTCTATTATTTTATCACGTTTAGATTTTTTAAAAACTTGGCTTGACTTATCATCCATTGGTCAATATACTATACTTTAACAATTATCAAAAAAAAAGGAACTATCCCCTTCTCTGAGTAGAATGGTGAAAGGAGAGAGTTTAGTCTGTCCCAGGTACCTAAATAAAGCACTGATCCGCCTCTATTCTCTCCACCATGGTCCAAAACACACTGCAGAAATAATGCAGTTTGAGACCACTTTAACTGCCCTCGCTCAATGCTAGAAATTCTGGAAGCTGTAGTTTTGTGAGATATTTAACTTTCTCTGTCAGAAAGCTCTGGTGCCATAATAAACTACAATACCCAGGATTCCTTAGTACTGAGCCAGGGCAGTTAAAGTGGTCTCACACTGGATTATTTCTGCAGTTTGTTTTGGACCAGTGTTGCTTCTACTGATCTTTTTTGACTGCCTGGGCTGGAAAATGGTGGTAGTGGCAGATCTTTGGCACTACTCCTCAAAGGAGCAGTGAGAAGAATTGGGCTTTGGAGGATTTAAACGGAACATCTGTGTATGTCAGCTTTTCTGGGTTGAAATCAGGCAAAGTTATCACATTAAAGTTGAAGGTCACCATAAGTCACCATTTTCTTTGGTTTGCCTTTTCATCCTTTTTGACATGTGAGAATTTCCGTAGCCCTACCTTTGCCTGGTTGTCTCCTCCACACATCACACAGCCATGATTTACCACAGTTCCCTCCTCATCCAGCTATTAGGATGAGCACCCACAGTTATGCCTGCCAGAATTTTATATGTTCTTTGGCATCATTTTCCTGTCCTTTATCCTTTACATACTTTGTTCCATGCCCGTAGGTTTGACCCTCGATGTATCCATAAATCATATCAAAACCCATAATCCGGTTCCCAAAACCTGCCCTTGACTTATACATGAGGTTGACTTATAGTCAAGTATATACGGTATGTGGAACTGTAACATATACATTTTTTCCAGTATGAGAAGGCATTAAGTTATATTCCTAATAACATATCATGTATATATGCTGTCCAAGCACACTGATCCAGCCATTCAGCACATAATGACCCACGTACCAAAAACATACCTGCCAAACCAAGTGTTCCTTGATGATGTCTGTTGATGACAGACAGATGCTCAGCACAATGGTATGTGATGCAGCAGTAAGAACGCTGGCAATTATAGCATCTTGCATGTTGAAGGGCAGCATGGTATAGACCACAAAAATGATGAATAAGAAAAATGACACCTGTGCACAGAAAGACAAAGACAATTCTTGTAAAAAATAAATAAATCGAAAACACCCCCAAATGTATAAAAGCTAAAATTACACTGGCTGAAATCTAGTGAAAGGGTTACTTAAAGTGTGTCCAAAAGAATCTTTTAAGTTTTTGATGCAATCCACAGTAGCACACACCCTGATTTATTGTTTTTAAAGTCCTCTCTCTTTAAAATATTTGCTGTAAGGTATGGGATGGGGAACAGTTAGCTCCTCAGACATCTTGGACATTAATATCCAGAAGTCCCAGTCACTGTGACCAGAGCTCATCTATCTTTCCTTTCTACCTGTTGATGTGGCATGAATCTCCCTCTCTCTATTATCCTGGCACCTCCCTTCTCCCCCATCTGCACCTCAGCCTCTCTTGTTTGCCAGGTGACAAGGGATTGTAACATACAGAACTTTCATGCATTGCTATAATCTCTGGGTCTTCTTATTAGACTTGAGACAACTATGCTGGATGAAGGCTCCTAAAGCTTTGGTGGCATCCCCACACCCTTCTGTAACAGTATAAATGCTGTCATTTTATGGATATGTATACTTTCCCACAGTGTATCCCCCCACCCCACACACACATTGACTGATTATAGAAAAACATGGGTCGATTGCCATGCTTCAGCTAATCACACACAAGCAGCAAGCAGCATGTAGGATATCACAGAAGTCTGGGTATCTGATTAGGGCTGCTGCCACACTGAAGAATTAATGCAGTTTGTTTTAAGTGTCATGGCTCCATCCTATGGTATCCTGGGATTTGTCATTTTTTGTAGCACAGAGCTCTCTGAGAGAGAAGGCTAAATGTTTTTCAAAAATATAAATCCCAGAATTCCATAGCACTGAGCCATGCCAGATAAGGTTGCATCAAGCTGCATTCATTCTGCAGTCTAGATGTATCCTAGAAATTGTTATGCTTAACAATATGCTGCATGATTCAGTCGTAGACAGGTCAGTAATTTGCTTGATGACCATGTTCCAATATTGTTTTATTAGTACATTAGTCAGTGCCACCAAATACAAGCAAATTTGCCACTTCTGTTTCTACAGCATTTACAAAGCTGAGCTGAATTTTTTTTAGGTATTTTGATAGACATGTACTATCAAATCGGTTAATTTTTAATCAGTCTTTGGGCTCCCTTTTAATGTTTCCATAAATCAGGGGTGAGAATCATGCAGCCCTCAAGAAGTGGTTGACCTATAGCTCTCATCATCCCTAGCCAGCATAGCCAGTGGTTATGACTGCTAGCACTGTGATTCAGTAACATCTGCAGGACTACATTAAACCCCAAGAATGGATTACTCCCAACTGTAAATATTAAGGGAAGTTGGCTGAGCATGGCTCACTCATTTTTTTGTCTTCTTCTTGATCTTCAAATGAGGCATGTTCATTATTTTATCATTATAAATTGTAATATTTCTGTACTGTATACTTTTGTGTATGTAGTATGTTTTAAAGGGTTCTAGGAGTTGGTGAAAACATAGGGAGGGAGGTACAAAAGGTCCCCAACTCTACTCTAAGGTATGGTGGAGGAAAGTAATCTTGGGACCCCTAAAGTCCCAATCCTAAAGTTCTCTTGGGACCCCAGAAGTAATTGTGCTATTGCAAGCCAATAATTCTGTCTTATAATATTTGATTACAGTATTTGTTTAAATGACTGTTTCAAATGCACAGATTTGGATGCTCACAAATATGTTTGAAAACAAGGGTATACAAGCCGGAGTTTGTTCATGATTTGAGGGCCGGGTTGGTTTTGACTATTGTCTTCATGGTCCACAGAAGTGCTTTCAAAGTTCAAAGCAAAGTTCAGGATCTCTTATCAGTGAACACAAAACTCTTATCAGTGAAGGCACAACTAATCTGTGTTAAGAAGACTGAAAGATGTGTCCTTGTGCTGCTTACAATTACAAGAAATCTGTGTCTTGGTTGATATTACAGTGACTTTTGCCAAAAATCTAAGAACCAGTCAGAAACCCATCTAAAATCGTGCAATGACCCAGCAATGGGCTACAGTATCTCTAGCATAGCTAGGTGCATATTGCTTGCATAGTATTATTTGGTACTTAGAGAGAGCATAAACTGTATAATGCACTCACAACTATCCAGAAAAGAACTAAAAAACAGACACTCCAAAATTAAATAGCCACATTATGTTTATTACATTTCAGGTTTGCAGCATCAAATATCTGATAACCAAAAAAACATGCAGCTGGAAGATTTAGTCAGTATATCCCATTCAAATATTAAATGTTAAGCCTTGAACATGAGAAAACACTGATAAGCCTGACTGTCACTGCTTATTAGAATTACTGATCCAGTCAAATTCACAAACTGAAATAGTTTACCTCTGAACTACCTGTACCACTGCAAACATTCAGGAGCATATAGAATATTTGCTCCCTCTCTTCCTTTCCAAGATTGAAAAGCAGTCTATTGGAATGCTATGAACCTCTTTTTATTTTTTAGATATGCATACTGGTGCTTTTACATCACTACTGACCTATAGCTATCTATGTGGTAGACTTCTTTAAGGTAACACATTCTGCAAAATTAAAAATGATTCACAAAACAATAGTAATGCATGAAATTTCTATTTTAATCTTCTTTTAGCCTTTTCCTACTATCAAACTGAACATCGAAAGATTAAAATTCAAGTTTCACCCTAGAATTCCTGGCAACCAACAACCAGCTTGATGTCTAATCACAGAGCGTGAATCTTTCCACATATCTGGATTAGGAGTTGGAGCAGTAGAGGCAGGGTCTAAGCTTTAGATGAAATTATCACTCAGGAAATAAAGGCTAGCACTGTGAATGGTGTCTATTTCAGCAGGTCCTTGACTATTTCAATAGGTTTATAACCATTTACTGATAATTACAAAGTATAGTTGGTCCTCCTTATCCACTGATTTAACCAAAGATTCAAGCATCCTTGGCTTGAAAATATTTCCCCAATTACATAAATTCCAGTAAGCAAACCTGGATTTTGCCATTTTATATAAAAGGAACCATTTTACTGTACCATTGTATATAATAGGACTCGAGCATCCACAGATTTTGTTTTCCACGGGAGATCCTGGAACCAAACTCCATCGGATACAAAGGACCCACTGTACTTCTATCAGAAGTGAATCCAAAAGGAGGCACATAGTACAAGATGACTTTAAAAACCTTAGCTTCAAGCCTGGAAAACTTATTATTAACATTAAAGAAGTTACTTTTTTAAAAAATACAGCTGTGTGAGTTATCACACAGCTGTATTAAAAAAAAGTAACTTCTTTAATGTTCTGATGAAAACTCCCCATGACTCTTATATGAAGCACTGGAATATCTCCTGTGGCTTCAAATCCATTCCCGCACTCAGTTTAAAGTACTCAGAATCCTATACTTGTCAATGGGATTTACCCCCAGTGTGTGTGTGTAGCCCCTAAATGGATTGGCTGATTTGGTAATTGAAAGAGCATTTCTCACTCATGTAAGCTTTATAAACATACCTGCCATAAACAACCCATGTACCTGGTAAAGACATATGAAAGGGCATTTTCTATGACAGTCCATGCTGTGGAATCTGCTACCCAGAAAACTCTTGGAGAAAACTCTTTTAATTTAGTACAATTCGGGCATGATCCAGCTGTTAGCATGCCAGAAAATCCTGCACTAACCCTGTGGTTTCAGAGAAACACCAGCCTTCCTGTGACTTTGCCAGCTCTGGAGCAAAGTCGGGTTAATGGGGGAAAGACCCATGATATTTCGCTGAAAGATGCAGTGTATCATGTGATCAGGAAGCACCAGCATTGAAGTGGGAACCGGGGTTTTTTGCCCATGCAGACAGGGCCTAGGTTAAACTGTCCAATCATATTCCAGGACTGCAGTCAATTAGAAGAATATTGCACCACTATATTCTTACTGCCTTGAAGCCCTTAACTGGGCTTCTTAGGCAGGCAGTTCCTAGCAGTGGCAATCAAAAGCATGGAACTTTTCTGTCTTAACTTCATTAACAGACCTTCTGTGCTATTATTATTAATAATAAAAAAATAGAAGCAACCACGGGAAAACATGAGAAGGTTAAAAATGGAAAACAATATATGGACCATCCTTCCAACTCCCCCCCCCCATCCACAAATGGAGCATACTAATGGTACTGTGAAAGCCTTGTCTGGAAATATCCTTAGACTGGAGAAAGCAGTACATAAATCACCATTCAGCTACAAGCTCAATAAAGAAAATGGGACCATTCACTCCCTGCTAAAATTACTTAAAAGAATTGCTATGACACCTGCATCCTTTGCTGGAAGGAATGTGAGACATGATAAAATAAAACAAAACAAAACAAAATAAAAGCTTTGATGTATACATTATACATCAAAATCTACTTCCCTCCCCCTTAAAAAGTTATTAAATCAATTATAATTAAAACCAACAAATTAAAACAACACCAACACATACACATTATTACAAAACAAAGCAAGACAAAACAGTAAACTGCAGTAGCATTCGACTTAAATTCCCAGGGAGGACCTTGGGGACTCTCATGAGAAGAGGGTTCCTGAGGCCGGGATTATCTATACAGGAAAGGCCTGCCGGAAGAGATCCGTCTTGACAGCCTTTTTAAAGCTGTCTAAAGATGTCAATTGACAGATCTCGTCTGGCAGGTCGTTCCATAATCTGGGGGCGACAACAGAAAAAGCCCTCTGGGAGGTAGCTGAAAGCCTAGATCTTTGAGGCTGCAGCAAATTCCTCCCAGAGGACCAGAGTGCACGGGGAGGATTATATTGTAGGAGGCGGTCCCTGAGATAGTTTGGACCCAAACAATTTAGGGCTTTAAAGGTGATAACCAATGCCTTGTACTGGGCCTGGAAACTAATAGGCAGCCAGTGGCTATTAATACCAGAGTAATATGGTCCCTCCTCGATGTTCCTGACACTACTCTGACCATCATGTTCTGCACTAATTGCAGTTTCCGAATCAAGCACAAGGGCAGCCCCATGTAGAGCGTATTACAGAAATCTAGACGTGAGGTTACCAGTGCGTGTACAACAGTCTTGAGATCCCTTACTTACAGAAAAGGGCGCAGTTGGCGTATCGGCCAAAGCTGATAACAGGCGCTCTTGACTGTCGCATTAGAATTCGAGGCCGATGAACAAGACATGGAGAAATAGATCTGGGTGTCATCAGCGTACTGATAACACCCAGCTCCATAACTCCGAATAATCTCACCTAGCGGCTTCATATAGATGTTAAATAACATCGGGGACAGTATAGCACCCTCTGGAACCCCACAGGTGAGCTCCATTTTACTGGAGCAGCTGTTCCCGAGCAGCACCCTCTGGGACCTGCCCGAGAGGAAGGACCAGAACTACTGCAATAGTAGAACAGAAGAATATAAATGGATCAGGCCAGCCTTATCTACAATACTGTTCACACTGTGGCTGATCAGGGCCTTATGGGAAGCCTACCAGCACCCACACATTTTCCAGCAACACATATATAATGGGATATGCCCTCTGATTCTGCAGCTGTTATATAGCCATATTGCCCGGCAGCTGCTGATCGAGGAAGCCTGCATACATTTATCCAGTTCCACATTAAAGCCAGCCAAGTTGGCAACCACCACTACATCTTATGGCAGTGAATCCCATGCTATAGTATTAGTAGAAGACGTTATCTGACATCAAGCCAACTTAAAGTGACACAATGAGTGAGAGACCTCCAACAGCCCTGGTCATAAAGAGCCATACTCTGATTTTACAAATTCAGGGCCATGGCTTCCTTGCTGAATCAATCCACCTGTAGCATGATCTTCCTCTTTTCCTACTGCCTTCCACCTTATTAAGCATCCCCCCAGTGAGTTACATTTTTTCATGATATGTCCCAAAAATAAATAAAAATTCTCCATGTAATCATCTTCCCTTCAAGTTCAAGCTCCCTCTGATATCAGAACGAGGCACTGAACATTAATCATTGCTGGATGCTTCATTCTGTCCTCACAGCAAATGCCGTGTCAGCAGTGGCACCGGGTGGCACAATGAGACACACTGTAAACAGCCACCCAGCATTATAACAGAAGAAGCTGGATTTTCCAGGAAAATCAGAAGCAAAAGGTGAGGCTTTTAAAAAGTGTTTTAAGAGGAGTACACAGTGGGTCTGGTGCTGAACAGGCTGGATCCAAAGAGTTGACATTAGTCCAGGGCAGGGGTAGGCAACCTTTTTGAGCCAGGGGCCGGGTTGCTGTCCCTCAGACAACTGGGGGGGGCCGAAGCCAAAAAAATAAATAATTAAATATTTTTTAAAAAAATTAAATACATAAATAAACTGGGACAAATGTAGGATAAAAATTTCAAATGGAGGACAGGTTGTTTTTTTTTAAAAAATGGAGGACACGCAAAAAAATTTGCTGATTTTTAAAAAAATGTTAATATAAATGCATGTTTCGGAGGCTTCTATAGACAATCGCCCCCCCCTTGCCTGCCGCTTGCCCCCCTTGCCTGCCGCCTGCCCCCCTTCCCCGCCTCCTCCTGATAGGCCAAAGGCCCCACGCCCTCACGCAAGAGGCCAAAGGCTCCAGCGGCAATCAGCAGCAGGACTGGGCGGGGGCTGGTCCCAAGGCCTTGCCGGGCCGCATCCGGCCCGTGGGCCGCAGGTTGCCTACCCCTGGTCCAGGGATTGGGCCCTGCATTGTTTGGACTCTCTACCATGGAAACAGGAAGAGGACGTTTTATTTGGACAGTGCGGACAGACCCCAGGAAAAAGAGTGGAGAGGAATTAATAAATACCAAGCAAAGAGAGTGAGTAGATAGAGGAATGAGAGAAGAAAAAAGAGAAAGAAGAAGATGCGAGACACACAGAGAGGGATAAAGAGAGAACAAAGTTCTTATACAGTACATGGAGCCAGACAAGAGACAACGAAGGTGGTGTCAATGACATTCGAGCACTACACAAGAGAGGAGCTAGTAATGATTCCTCATTACTATAAAAGATAGTTATAACAAAGACATTGTAACCATACTGAAAAAGAAAAAGATTTTGAAAGAGAGGACATGAGAGAGAGTTGGGTAAGGGAAGAAGGTTTAAAGGTAGCCTGTTCAAAAAGTAACAGCATTCATAAAGCCAAGGTTCATTTGTATGTCATACAATTATTTTTCAACATTTTAGCAAGGATATCTTTGGCCCAGAACAGTCAAATGAAGTGGCTTCCAGCCACTTTGGAGGCATGGTGTTTAAATGACGCATGCTTCTAAAGCGGCTGGAAGCTGTGCCGAAGCCACTCTCCGGTCCTTTGGACTGGAGCAAAAAGGAACTGGCATAATCCAGCTCCTGGAGGAAGGTTGAACCCTGCGTCCATGGCCCACTTTGAGAGAGTGCCGTGTGGTCAGCAGGGTCCCTACTCACCTGCGGCTGGAGTGGACTCGGGTCACTCTTTCACACCCTTCTGCTCCAGCCCTATGTCCATAACTAGAAATATGTCCAACTTGTAAATTTTAAAAAGATGTTTATTTCTAAGGAACAGAACTGCTATTGAGAAAATATACTTCAACAATTTTGACTCACCAGCAAATAATATTACATTAGTTTTATTTTCTGCTAGGGTTAATGATTTCAGTGTAGTACTAATTGTTCCAAATATAGCACCTTCCATCCAAATGGGGATTACGTTATTTATCCACCACATACTTGCATGCGAGTGTGTGCCTAATTATTAATCTCAGCATCAGGTGATTTAATAGATGTAAGAATCTCTGTTTATTTTAGTACATGATTATATTATTAGTGTTTATGAATTTTAAAAATAAATGACTTTTAAATTGAAAGGTTAACTGGCTTATCTGTCTTCTTCTAGCTGCCTCTACTAATGTTCCAGACATGAAGAAAGAGGTCACTGCTGGCTTGAATAATGAAGGATCGGTTACAGGTATGACACAGCTGTTGTACGTATAACCAGAAAGAGGGAAAATCATCTTGTGAAGTGTAGCTATTGCCGCAACCCAATAAGAAGGACTGAAAATATAAATATGAGCTGCTCATACAATGGAAATCAACTTTTTAAAGTAATCTTCAGACTTCCTAGGGTGGCTTTTTAAAATTTTGCATCCAACAATGCATGCATAAGCAATTGTAAATATGTTGTGAATGTGAAGTGTTTTTATTTATAACTTTGTCCTAAAGTTATGATTATGATGTCTTTCAGAAAAAGAACATTCTGAGAAATGGAAAGCAACCATGGCAGTCACTGGAAGAAGAAGCAGGGATGGAAAGGAAGACTTGAACAGCAATGGAGTGATGATCCGCTAGACAAGCAGGAAATAGTGATCAGAATAACTGTCAGAATAACTATTTGTTGCTTCTTTACAAAATATTTCTGAGAAAGAATCAAAGAAATTGTTCTTGTTGCCTGTGCAGTTGAAGAACTATTTGTTGTTTCTTAAAAATAACAACAATCATGTATCTGGGACATTACCGTTGCAGAGTGGATCTTGCTTATATGATATAGAAAAAAGTTGTGTTTTCTCTACATCCTTGTCATGTTTGTGTGTTTCGTTTTAACCTCACTCATTACTGTATAACCACATATTACACACAAATGCACAACACAAAATTGGTTTAGCAAAAGGGATACAGAATGGAGAAGCAGTGAATATGTTTTTGTGCAAGGTGTTAATGATGACCCTGTCCAATGTTTCTCCAGGAATATTCCCTACCCATTTTCCCCTAGTCTTCAGGACATAGGAATATCCATTTAAATGATTCAGAATACAGAACTCTGGAGCTTTTATGGACTGGAGAATAAACTTTGGGGGCAACTGGGGGCAAAAAAAGTAGTGACTTGGGAATGGGATATCTACCCTCTCTTTCCCCAGCATTTCTATTCCACATCATCAATCCCCAAGATTATTTTTCCTTGTATAAAACAAGATTGCAGGGTCTTTAGAGAAACATGGGATGGGTGTGGAAGTGTTTGTAAATCTCAGAAGATGTAAGATTAGAATGGAAGGAAATATATTTTAAAACCACATGATAAAAAAAGGTGAGAAATGTCGCTGTAACACATTTATAATATATTTCTTTTCAAGTATTCTTTCCTTCTCACTGACAGTTTCTTCTATAAAACGCTGTATAATTTGGTGTTCAGAAGCAAAGAGAACCTAATTCCTAAACCTAAAACTATTTTCAATACATCAAACAGACAGTACAAAAAGAAAGCAGTCTGGATTCTATTACAACCCAACATACATGAGTGAAGATATTATAGAGAAATATTATTCCACTATTGCAACTGCCATTGAAACAGACATGCACATTTATACAAGGAATGGGACAGAAAAAACTAAAAACTCAGAATCTTATTTCCACTGTTTATTGGCAGCAACATATCTAGATCTAGATCTATCTATCCCGATTTCTAAAATTTGCTAAAAATGTCAGTTAAGTATTAGTAGGCATTCAGTTTCTCCCTTTCAAATGATCTGTTTTCATTATCAGCAAAGAAACAACTGTTCTTCCATAACCAGCAGGGTACTGTCACTTGCCAATTATAGCACATGAAATGTGAATGTATTTGGTTTCATATCCTCCATACAAATAGGGAGCACATCTTGACGTGGAAAGATTAACTGATCTACTTTGGAGGCCTCTGTGAATGACTGGGCCAATTCCTTCCGGGGGATTCATTCTGGGAAAAACACAAATGGGCACAAATGTAGAGTTATCTGCTCTCCTTCTCTATGGAGCACAGCAGAGTCTGCTAAATAAAGCCCTCACCACTGCTCCTTCACTCACGCATGCCTTGCTGCAACTTGAGATTTTCTGCACTGTGGCCTAACCTAATTAGGGTTGCAATCCTATACCTACCTACCTAAGTGCAAACTGAATGAACTCAGTCACAGACTTGCTCCTGAGTAGAAAGGTTTAAAGTTGCACTGCTAGTCTACAGAATATCTCCTCCATTCCATCGAAAAGACCATTTACCAGTTCCCCTGGTGCCCCATTTCTAGCACCCAGCCTGAAGAGGAGTTTTGGTAAACTCTCTCATTGCTATAAAAGGTATTACGTTGCTTTTGCTGTTTAAACAAAAGGAATTGTGCTCTTCTAAATCTCATGACGTTCAACAAGTTAAGACAACAAAGAAAAAAAATCAGTGGAAGTTTTCTATCCCTCATATAAAGCTCGCAGCCAACAGCTCACTCCTCCTCAACTCCACTGCAGAAACTGTTGCTGTGTGCCTTCAAGTTGTTTCCTACTTATGGTGACCTTGTTCAGAGAGATTTTGCCTTTGCTTTCCTTGGAGGCTGAGAGAGTGTGACTCGCCCAAGGTCACTCAGTGGGTTTCCATGGTTGAGCAGGGATGTGAATCCTGGTCTCCAAAGTTCTAGCTCAACGCTCAAGCCACTATACCATTCTGGCTGTCCAAAGAATACCCCATTTATATCTAGTGGCAGAAACCTGCATTTACCAAGTTAATAGACAGCTCAAGCCCCTGGTTGTAACTTTCCAGTTTATAGCTATGAATGAATTTAGGAATGGTTTATAGCTATCTTCTCTTGGGGAAGATATTTGTTTCCATAAGGTAACCTTTTTGCCCTTTGACATTTATAACAACAACCTTATTGCTGTGATACTCTGAGCAAAGGCAGTAATGCTAAAATAAAGCTCAAAGCAGGGATTGGAATAAACAACATAGAACAACAGGAAGAAATAACATTTAAATTAAAATGTTAACCAGGAAGACATCTGAAAGTGAAAACAATTTTCTACCATATATCCAGTCTTAATTCTTTCTTAATTCTCTACACTTACATTCTTCCTCCTTTTCCTATCACACCTCCCTTACTTGCTAAGTCCAAATTTAGGCATCCATCCTATACTGCAGCTTAATTTTTTCCATATAATCTCATTATCCAGAAATGTGTTGACAGACCTCTGTACAGAAATTCTTCGTAAAATAACTAGTAATTGTAGCAGCAATCCCATCCAAATACATGGAAGTGATAACACTATACACCGTTCATACATGGATCATTCATCTCTCTAAGAAAAGTATAGGCCCATATTGTATAGTCTACCTTGGGCTGTCAGAAGCATAAATATAATAATAATAATAATAATAATAATAATAATAATAATAATAAATTATTTATTTATACCCTGCCCAATCACAAGAAAACTTCTCTCTATGAGGAAAGATCACAGAAAGAAATTTAATGTAGTACAGAAAAACATGGTTACCGTAGTTTATTCTGGGGTTACGCTGCAGCTAAAGCTAAAACATAACTGCTCTATTGTCAGGTACACTGATTAACATTAAAATAAAAATTAAATTTAAATTATATATAAAAATTTAAGAAGGAAAGGAAAAGAAAGAAAAGGAAGGAGGAAGCCATTAGTACCTTTGAAACTTAGGAGTTGTATAGTTTTTTTGTGGGTTTTTTGGGCGATGTGGCCATGTTCCAGAAAAGTTTCTTCACATAGCCCAAAAAAACCACAAAAAACTATGGATGCCGGCCATGAAAGCCTTCGACTTTACATTAGGGGTTGTACATACAGCCTCTAAGGGGCGGCAGGACACCACCTCTTTTCTAGCTGGATTGGGGCCGCAGCCACCTCATGGGAGGTCTCCAAAAAGGGACTCCTTTGTGTGCCCTCAAACGGGTGCGATAGCATTGATGTGGCTATACAGCACTCCTTCGGCGCTGCAGCATATGGACACAGCACCAAAAGAGCCCCAAGACGCTGTGCGCTGTGTGGAGCAGTGTGCGGCATCATGGCACCCTGGGGGGCAGAGTCAGGACGTGCGTCATCTGGATGCGATGCCCTGATTCCACCCCCAGGCCGGCCTTTCAGGCCGGTCTGAACAGGGCCTAAGTGATACAATCGGCCTTTTGTAAATATAGACTGGATATATATGGACCATATTTCTTTCTGTGTCTTATTTCAACATATTAAAATTGAATGTAGTTGCTTTCTATTTGAGTTTCTAATCCATGTTATGAGAAGATGGAATTCCATTCAAACTTGCATTTTTGTGGTTATTTATTTCAGTTTGTTATCTGCCTGGGCTATTGTTATTAATGGCCAAGATTCTTCAGCATCAACATAATTCCAATGACGCAGCTCTCGGTTATGTGCAGAGGGACCTATACTTAATGCATGTCATGCAAGTGTCCTGATATCCCCACAATCCAGCTATGTTTTGATATCAAATTGCTGGAAGGCCTGCATGGGCTGCAGAGGTTGCAGTGACTTAGGAAATACAGCAGAAGATAGTATTGTGAATATAGCACATAGACTCCAGACATGTGAAAGTCTAACAATGGGAGAAGGGGCTTAAGAGAGAGAAAACGCACACACCCTCACACACTGCATTTCTTACAGAAACCAAATATCAAAAGAAGAATTCTGACAACTGATCAAACAAGACTGGAATTCCTTTTCATGCCCACTGGAATATTCCACATCTTGTTGAGGGGTTGTGAAGACAATAAATCCACTCTGAGTCAAATTGGCTTTTTCATCTTTTACAAGCCACCACTTTGGGAACCTTTTGGTTCTTTCTAAGTGCTATCAAGTCTTTGTTTCCCATGAAATCACCTTGGCCTGAGGATATTTTAAAGGTATAAATATGCTCAAGAAAACCTAGTCTCTTTGCTACAGTCACACCCCCCCTCCCGCTTTGCTGGTGGCTGTTGCCCCCATATTCCAGTTTGGTTTCAGTCACTCTGGTTGCCCTCAAACTCTCGGTCTGAATCTCTCCTGCTTTTCAGGACAGGTAGATACAGTATAACCCCTCAATCCAAACCTAAACTGCTTCCCTTCACTTTTCTATTTCAGTTAACTCTGTATGCTGGGTGTTAGAACGAGTCTCTCTTTTATGTGCATCCTTTCATATTCTTCCCTAATAAAGATTAATTCATTTACTCAAGTCTGGAGTCTTCATCAGTCAGTACTAGTATAATTGGTGCTTTGATCCTGATGTTACCCCCTCTAGAAAAGCAAAGCCAAATTTTCCCGGCTTATTAAAGACAGACTGCCACTAGTGTGGAGGCTTTCCAAGCATGCACATCTTTGTGGGTAACAGTAAATAATGAAACAAAAATGAAGAATGAAAAAAATGCAATCTGAAAAATGAAGAGGACAGATTACACAACCAGAATTTACACATGTTAGCACATATGTATGGATCAACTCACAGATGTCAAGGGCATAAATTGCATCCTGTTGATTATTCCCACCCCTTGAATGGTACCTCATAGGTAAATCCCATTAATTCCAGGGTTCTATTTCAGTCAAGACTCCCAATAGGATTTAGGCCATAGTATTAATCTCCCTTTTCTCACACGTATTTTCCTTTCTGTCCTTTTTGAAATAGAAAATGGAACTAGAAAAGCAGGATCTGCAGCTGCTATAAGTATTTGGGGAGAAAACATTAGCTTTAAATAACAGCTGCTGCAACAAAGTGGTGTCTGTCTCTTGGTTTCAACATTTTCAGGAATTCATGAAAAATAGCAGCAGCTTCAGGCTGTCTGAACCTGGCTTCTTAAGCAGCTCTTTCAATGCCAATACAGACCTATGCTTTATTTTTCTAATTAAGTAAATAAACTGACAGACTGAAATTATTTATTTTAATTACATCTAAATCTGTATTCTCAGTAAATCAACACTGGATTATTTTATTCATGAAGGAGGGACAAAGCATATATAGGTCTTCATTTTTCGGTCAAGAGTAGCAACAAACACTCAGTTTGGCAAATTATATTTCAAAAAATGTATACTGAATTTGGTCAGAACATCCACATTTATTGATTTTTTTTATGTCCACCAACCTCAGTAAAATGTCTTTAAAGGTCTCGTTACATACATTTTACAACCCTAATTTCTCTTATGGTTGAGGGTTCACTAGTGGGTTATGATTTGCCATAGGCTGCACAGAAATAAGAAGCAGTGGCCCAAACCTTTGGGTTCTTCGCACTGTTAACTTTATACTGGCCTCTTGATACTTGTGTGTGTGTAAGGGAAAGAGGGAGAGAACTTTTTAGGTGTGTTATCCAGGTAAAGTCAAACTCTGTCCTTTTCCGATATCTGCTGCCCATGGTCACTTACAGAGGTTACTTTGAATTAGGGACACTATATTTCTGAGGCTCATTAAGGGCTGGAGGTTAATAATAATAATAATAATAATAATAATAATAATAATAATAATATTTATTTATATCTCTCCTCGCTACAAAATACAAAATGCAATCGGGGCAGCTTACAAGATTAAAACATACAGTCCAAACCCTCAACCCACCCCCTTAAAATACAAATAATAATAATAATAATAATAATAATAATAATAATGGTAATCTTCAAACAGTTGACACTGAAAGGAATTTCTCTCTTTTGGGGGTCATAGTTTCTTGGTAGAAGCAAGGATAACATTACTAATCTCTGTCAACAGTTGGCCCTGTGTTTGTGCGCGGGATCCGTTTTGGACCCCCCCCCTGTGAAAACGGAGGCTCGCACATATTCAAGCCTCATAGGGCCATGCGTGCAGTCCAGGTTCATGTGCCATTAGAAATGATGGGGGTTGCCCCCTGCCCATAATCAAGGTCGTGGATCTCAGATTTGTGAGTTAGGAGGGGTGACTGTATACAGTATTACTCTTTTTTTAGAGCCCAATGTCTATATATGTGAGGATCTTCTATTGAAAGCAAGGGAATGAAGGAAATTATCATTTTATCAATAGTAGAACAAAGAATTAGACCTCAATGAAAGAGAAGGCAAATGTGTGAGGGTAGGAAATTTAGTTTGTGGGATTAACTGGAAGAGGAACTAGAATGTGTAACATTAATTATTTGGACTTTTTGTCCTAGATTATTTTCTTCCCTCTTTCTTATTATTTCTGCTCCCCCTCCCTTTTTTTTCTGATATGGAGAGGAATTGTTCTTCAGGAGGTGCAGGTTTAAAAGCTACAGACTACAATTCAATGATCCCTGGTTGAAAGGATCCCAGTCTAACAACCTCAGGACAAGCCATGAGGCTAGGACCTGGATCTAATTCAGAACCTCTGCATCCAAAGGGACAGATCTGACTAAGATTATTGCATGGCTATTTTTGCGCTGGCCATGCCTGGGACGGGATGGGGTCGGAACGGGGAAAAATGAGTATCATCGCACAGTAAATTACTGCTACGCTGCTGCCTGGCCATCACCCGTTTCCTGGGCATGCCCTGCCGGCACAGTGCACCTGGGGTACAAGTGATGGTTGGGCAGCAGCACAGCAATTTACTGTGTGATAATACCCATTTCCCCCTTTTCTGACCCCATCCTGTCCCATGCACAGCCAGGGCAAAGATGGCTGTGCGATAATCTCCTAATTCTGCCTGTCTCTCCTTGTCTGGATTGGTTTCACGTTAGGTTGCTGCTAAAGGAACCTAATCTATAGAAGGCATGGCAAATGATTGTGATGAAAGACAGAGCTCTGCCAGTTTAGATCAACAAGCAAAACTATTTGGGCAGAACCTTTTTGGCCAAGAAATCAGGTAAAGCCACTCACCTCCCACTTCCTCCATTAGAACCTCCTGGGTAGTGGCATCGGGGGGGGGGGGGGGCATATGGACTGCACCAGTCAACACCCTAAGAAGGGGTGACCCCACTGCTCCTCAAAATACCTGCCTTTGGGCAGAAACAGGCTGTGGCATTCACCTGTGCCCCATTACAATGCTGAAGAGGTGGGGTGAGAGTCAGTGGGAGGAGAAAGGAGAGACACTAGGTTGTTGATTTTTTAAAAAAATTAAAATTATTTAAACAAATTTTCTTTTAAAACATCACATTTTACCCAATATTCACTTTCACAAGGAACTACGTATATGTAAATACATTTAGGCTGTGTGTACGATATTGTAATTTAATAGTACAATTTAAATTGTGCTAGTTGTTTATATCACAACTATTACCATTAGATTCAGTGATACTGTATACGGGAACTACAATTTATGAGTAACATTAGTATAAAAAATTTCTAAGGAATCTGTATGGTGTAGTAATGGAGGAGATTAATGCGGGGGGGGGGGGGGAATTGATACCATGAGTGACCGCACTGGATAACACCAACCTTAGTGATGCCACTGCTCCTGGGCTTGTTGCTATTCCACAATCTGAAGACTTTATAGCGCCTTTGAACCTTGGTTTGTTTGCCCTGCCTGTTTGCTTCTTTGGTTATTATGACATTTCAGCTTTGCTTGCAGAAGCTGTACTTGCAGAGCTTTACTCCCACACCATTCTTCTTGGTCAGGTGAACCTTCTCATACCTTGAGACCTTCCTCTGGTCCAGAAAAGCTTTCCTCATAGCTCTTAGTTCCAGCTAAATATCAATAGATTATTCACTAACTTTCAGTCAGTTCTTCATAGCTTGTAACTGCAATTCTATACTACTTCTTTATTGTTTTAAGATTATCTTTGTTACTCTGAAAGTGATTACCTCAAGAATCTTTTCTATTTCTATTATCCATAAAAGAGCTTAGAGCTTAGACTATCCATATGAAATATTCAAAAGGCCCGAAGTGAATTTTTTATAGCTGTGATTTCCATGCTTGGCAAAGCAATGGTAGAGGGGGGAAAAATCTTTAGTAATGAGAATCTTTATCTGCTATTTAATTACTTTTTCATTATTTTTTCCAGATTGCTTAGATTAAAATGGTTCAGTGACTTGTGCTGGCTATATGTCAGGAGTGTTAAGAAGTCAATAAATCCAACAGCTCCATATGCTTTTAATATGGTCAGAAGGCTTAACCGTCTTTTCCTGAAGGACCTCACGCAGGCTGCTGAAAGCTGTTGAATAGTGTTTCTTTTCAACCCGCAATTTCAAATTCACTGTTTGATTCATGAAACGGTACTGCACATGTTTGCACTTTTAATTGATGATCCAGATGAAAATGTACTTCAGAAGCAATTTCTGTTGTAGCATGCTATCTAAAGCACTGTAGTATTTGAATATATTGTATAACTGAGGCTGGTGAAAGTTTCAGCTTTGCAGTTGTCTCTTCTGTTATGTTTTATTTTTCAGGAACCACCTCTGGTATGTCAGCAAATTTTGATTTTTACTGACTACTTCTTTAACTAGGATGACAGGGAGCCCTAAGGTTGTTCAGAATGAGATAAAATGGCCACTGCTGCCACTACAGCAAAACATACATAGATTTAATAGAAGAAACAAACAAACAAGCAAACAAAGGACACAGCTTTGTGTGCATTAACACTGTATTTTGAACATGGTGCTAACATTATTCATTTGCCTAGCAAATATTTTAACTTAAAAGGTGCATGGACTAACACCAAACAGAATTCAGTGAAAGGTTGTGCTCTCCCTTTCCTGCTTCTGCAGATGTACGGCTGTGCACCCCAAAAACTACTCCTGTCAGATGTGCAAATGTACCCCTAAAACCTACAGATCCACATTTTGGATTGCTGCAGTGGACTGGAGTCTTACAAACATTCCATATATACAATACTGTATTGATGGGAATTCACGTTTCAGTTTAATAAAACCTCTAAAGATGTTGTTGTGGCATGTTAATGATATTATGGTATACAAGCATATTACTTTAAAATATTTTGGCTTTTGTTCTTCAGAACACTAACAGAAACATATAAAAGAGCAAAAGACAACTTTTATTTTTTAAACAGCTCCATGTGTTTTACATTTACTTCTAAAGTACTACAACATGTTTGTGTATGTATGTGTATTATCACCATTGCTATTTTTATGTAACGTATTTCATAATACACACACATATAAAATATTTACAGAAATTATTATTGTTATTATTTTATTTTCTTATATCCCAGCTTTCTCCCAATATAGGGACTCAAAGCAGTGGAATAATTGCAAGAATCATGCTAATATTGCTTACACCGGATATTTTAGTTAATCAGACAGACAGATCACATACACACACACACACACACACACACACATATACTTCATTCATATCATATCTAGAAATTTTATTTCACAATATAAATGACAAGAGAGAAAATCAGTTATATAAGCCTTCCCTTATATATAACAGGAACTGACTAATTAATAACTTCTTAATTACCCCTTTACTCCTGCCATACTGCCATACTGAACTGAAGCTACTTAACAGCAACTAAAACTGCAAAGAGGAAGATACTAATAAAAGATAAAATAGTCCTGAAAGGCATCAAAGAACCATAGAGTTGGATGAGACAGCAATGGTTATGTAGTCCAACCTCCCATCTTGCAGGAATATACAACTAAAGCACTCCTGAGAGACAGCCATCCAACCTCTGTTTAAAGACTCCCGGTGAAGGAAAGTCCACCATCTTCTATCATCTTCAAGAGAAAGGCTCTTAAGTCTTGGTTTGGTAATCTTCAGGTTGCACTTCAACTCTGTCACGTCTTACAAATGTCATTTATGGATCAAATAACTCATTTTGCCTATTGGGGTTTTAGTAATTTTCAGCTATCTTTTCAAAACATTACAGGCTAAGAAATACAAAGTCCCATTGGAAATTATTATTTCAAATCTAGAAAAGTTTCCTTAATAAATCCTTTGAATCTTTCAATAGCCAGTACCAGATCACTATATCAAATAAATGCCTATCTGTGAAGTTCCATAAAGTATCAGGACATACTGTAGTCATGTATAAGTCTAGAAATTAAGTCTAGAAAATAAGTCTTCAAAATGGACTCAAAAAAACTGAGTCAACTTATCCAAGGCTCAATGTAAGTACTGTACTTTAATTCACACACACACACACACTGTATACAAATACACATACACATCCCCTGGTGAAAGTGAAAGGCAAGAGTTAAATCTGCCCTGGAAGCATTGTTCCCCTTCTACTCTCTCATCCATCCAGTCTTTAGTATGAGTACAAATAGCTATGCCTGCTGTAATTTTTTAAGTTCTTTGGCACTGTTTGCCTTGTCCTTTACATCCTTCATTACATGCCCCTACGTTTTACCCTTGACTTATCCACGGGTCATATCAAAATCCACAATTTTCGCCCCAAAACCTGCCCTCAATTTATATATGAAGTCAGCTTATATGAGGTCGAGTATATACAGTAGTGCCCATGAAACATCCAGCAAAAATAAATTTTTCAAGCTAGATAGGCAATTATCTGTCTAAGAGAATTCATTTATGCACAAAAAGAATGGTCATTACAAGTTAAGGTGCCCGTCTTAACCTCTATGCCATGAAAATTGAGGGATGGGCAATTTCCAACAAATTTGAATTTGGCCATAGTAAAACCTACACTCACACAGACACACACACACACACCTACACACTGCCTGTCAACATGGCATGAATTTCATAGGGTTTTCTTAGGCAAGGAATATCAGAAGTGGTTTTGCCAGTTCCTTCCTCTGAAATATAGGCGACAGCAGCTGGCATTCATTGATGGTTTCCTATCCAACTAATACTCAAGGCTGATTCAGAGAGTATTTAGGCCCCAGCCTCATAAACTTGGCCCTATTAAACCTTAGCCTTTCTGTAGCTGCACTTTCTTTTGGTTTTAGAGACTTCTATGACACAATGTAGCAGCTGCTGTTCTCCATATTCAAGCTGCACAGCACCTAAAGCTGAAAGAGGGTTTGGGCTCCTGTGGGGAAAAACCTTGAGACCCAAGAGGTTTGCTCGTTCTCCCAAAAACCTTTTAAACTTTTTGGGGAGAGTGGAACACATAGGCATCCCCAAACTGCCTGCCTGATTTCGTTTTTTGACCAATGCCCATTATGAACTGCTCTTAGATGTAGAGGAGTAGGGGAAGAATTGGGAGAGCTGATCACACAGGT
The DNA here is from genome assembly GCF_019175285.1 of Sceloporus undulatus. NCBI lineage: Eukaryota > Metazoa > Chordata > Lepidosauria > Squamata > Phrynosomatidae > Sceloporus > Sceloporus undulatus. The sequence continues at coordinate 140,479,166 of NC_056525.1, forward strand.
TGTGGAGGTAGAGGTGTCCTTCTTCCTCCTCCTCCTCCTCCTCCTCTAGACAGATGAATTACACTTGGCTGACTGTCTCCAGGTCTGTTTCCACTAACTCCACTGTCACTGGAGTTCTTGCATTTTACCTATGGCTTCTTCAAATGTTGCCCATCCATCTGCCCCTCTTGCTTCCTTCCCTTCATTTGATGGTGCCACTGTGTACCTTTGCTCACCTGCACCTTCTTTTCTCCCACTTGGACCCAGTCCTGCTCTCTCAAAATAACACAGACTTTAGAATTTTGTAATACAGAACTTTGCATATTCTTCTTCTTTTCGCTGAAAGTTCCATTTCTTTGCAATTTTACAAGGGATGTCAAAACAGTTGACAAATAATGATACTACCAAGAAAGACAAACATGTACGGCATATAATTGAGTCTTCGGTCCCCTCTAGATCACTGGGCCCTGGTAATTTGTACCAGCTTTGCTCCCTCTTGTTCCCTGTCCACAGCCAGCCAAGAGTGAGAATTCTGCAAGCATCCCTCTTCATCCCGAAGAGAAAAATGTAACAATAACAACAACAATGTACGTGACTATTTTCAGTCTCTTCATGAACTCCACACTCTGCTCTTTGCAGGGGCACAGTTACAAGGGTGAGAAAAATGAAGACACTGCCCCTCATAAAAATTATGAAACCCTGGAATTAAATTTTCCTTCAGTCCCCAAATTTCTAGCACTGCAGTAACGGAAAACCTCAGTTGAGCATTTGGAATTACAGTTTATATTTCCAAAGAAAAGGGACAAGCAAAGTGACCAAGGGAATGTGAACACAGCAAATGATTTTCAGTGTTTCATTCTTTGCAATAGTAGAAATTTGGGGACTGAAAGAAAAAATCATTAAAGGGGCAGATCTTTTATTTATGGACAAATGCCCTCACTTTGCCTCCCCTGTAGTTATACTCTTGGTTCTCTGAGTGCCTAATGGAAGCAGTCAGCTTTGCTCTTTCCCAGCACTGAAACTCAGAAGCGTAGCTGTAGTCAGTGGGCTGGACACTTGCTTTCCCTTTATGTTTTCACTTAAATTAAACAGAACAGCATACATTAGTAAGGTCAGGGTGTGTATACATTTGTACTATCAGAGGGAAAGAGGTAGATAGCTTGAGGTAGACCTAACATTGTGAGTAGGCAAGTACTGGAGTAAGTGTATGTTTAATCATGAGGCAATACACACCAAGGAGAAAAGATGTTAAGTCCGTATTTTTGAGTAAATTAAATTCAAAGGGTTGTTGTTTTCCACATACTGGCTCTGTTTGAAAACTAATTAATTGAATGTTTCTCTGTAGGTCTGATAATGCATGAATGATTGCCTTGCTGTTTTTATTTTGGTTAAGCATGCATAGGATTGAACATTGCAGCTGCACTGCAACAAGCTGGCTGTTCAAATTAAAACTGTAGACTTTAAAAAGCAGGTCACACATTGAAGAATGACATGTCTATCTTTGCTTCCAAACTGCAAAGAAAGATTTCTATAGTTTTTGATAAATGAGTCCATTTGTCAGCACATAAAATCTTACTTTAAACCTAAGGAATTTTTATCCTATTATTTGGGGAAAGGCATTCAATTTCATTGTGGTTCTATAAAACCTAGCATTTGTATTACAGTTTAAGGGTTTTAAAAGCACTTCACATATACTATGTCAGTAACCTTTACATCAGCTTCATAAAGCAGGTGATTTTTTTTTTACTGTTATGTTCATAGTTCATCATTCAAAACAATTGTTTTCAGCATAAAATATAGTGCATTGGTAACATTGTTATTCCCATATTGCCCAAGGGGAAGATGGCCAAAATGAAACAGAATAGCTTATGACAATCCAGGAAAAATGTTCACTGCTGTTGTAAAATAGGTATCGAGTTCAGAAACCTCAGAGGATATCAATTTATCCTATTCCTTTTGCAAAGAATAGAAATAATCAACATTTATGTAAGGTTACCCAAGGCAGATTCCTCAATAAGATGCATTCATCCTCTTCAAGGAGTAATGGCTTATGCTGCATCAGCATAAGAAAATGAAGAAGAGGAGACAAGTTCCAGAAAGGGCTGTAGTAGTAGTAGAGAGATGATACTGGTGAAGGATCTTTCAGATACAACAGCAGTAACCTTCCTGTTAGTACTATGCAGAAGAAGGCAATGGTAAACCACTCCTGAATACCATACCATACCATAAAGGCCCTAAGATGATGACAGACTAGGGAAGGGCAGAGGAGGAGTACTATGTATCTAATGACACAACTGGACTCAAACTGAAGGGATGTTCAATGACTGATATATTCAGATGTTAAAGGAAAGTCCAAAGTTGCACAACATATTTAACAGAAACATGGAATGTGAGCAGCTTGAGTCAGGAGAAACTAGGGCCTGTTACAGACTGCCAAAATAAAGCTGCTTCGGGTCTCTTTGGAGGCATGCTATTTAAATGAGGCACGCGTCCTAAGAGTCCGAAGCTCGCGTCAAAGCCACACTCCGTTCCTAAGCACTGGAGTGCAGCTTTGGTGCAGCTTCCGGATTCTTAGGATGCATGCATCATTTAAACAGCATACCTCCAAAGAGACCCCAAGCAGCTTTATTTTGGCAGTCTGTAACAGGCCTAGAAACTGTAAAACTAGAAATGGTCAGTGGTCAGGAATGGGATATTTTCAATCACATAATTACATAGGACTTTACCACATGGGGCTATTGGAAGTATAATTGGGGATTATCCTGTGAAAATTGCACATTCACAATTAAGATTTTCACATGACATTGTGATTAAACAGCCATTATCCTGGGAATATGTCATGAATGTTGCACAATTTTTCACACGACATCACGCTGAAAAGCAATTAAAGTGCCATTAACCTGTGAATAACCAGGCAATAAACAGCAACAAATCATTCATGGGAAAATCTCGAAAATGCTTTCTTGCTGTTTATTCCCCTCTTTATTTTCAGGATAATGGCTCTTTTATCTTTCTGTGTCTGAAAATCTTAATCGCAATTTAATAACAATTGCTGGATTTTCACAAGATAAACCCCATTTAAACGTACAATATTCCTCTGTGATAAGGTCCATAGTGTTTTGCCCTGAAAATGACAATCGCAAGAGAGTGACTTCTCACAAAGTTTTCAAATTGTGTGAAGTCAACAGGTTGTGAAAAATACATTCTGCAGACAAATGAACAGAACTGTTTACTTAGACAAGACTTGATGACCAAAACAGAAAGCAAATCGGCTGTATAACTGGTAGCAGTAGATGGAGAAGCTCTGTAATCTCAGTAAATAATGACCAGCAGGGGATTGTGGCACAGAACGCAAAAAACTAGAGTAACTAAAAAAGATTTGATTATTGAAGGATTCATTAATATATCCTCTCTATGCATCGGTAGGTCCTCCAGTGTGATTCTATTGTCCACCTCTGCCAAATGTCATGCTGGAGAACCTAGAGGTTCCTAGACAGAACATTTCTCTAGATATTTGTTGGTCCTCGAGTGCAGTGGGCCCTTGGTATCTACCATAGTTCAGTTGCAGGACCCACCGTTGATACCAAAATCTGTGGATGCTCAAGCCCCTTTATATACAATGGGATAATAAAATGGTGTCATTTCTATAAAATGGCAAAATCAAGGTTACCTTTTGGGATTTTTTTGGTGGAGGGGTGGGGGAAACATTTTCAAGCTGTGGATGGTTGAATTTGTGGATGCAGAATCTGTGCATACAGAGGGCTGACTGTACCTAATTTTACATTTTAAAACAGTCTTACCTAATCCACCACCTTCCATAATTCTATACAAACATCACATGCTTATTGACCATGTTGGCTGGTGGGATTTATCGTACAGCATCTAGGGTGAGATACTGTACTAAATAGGGACATAGCAATAACAATAGCAATAGCATTTACATTTATATACTGCTTAATAGTGAAGTCAGCATTGTCTAAGCAGTTTACAATTTGTAAGCCAATTACCCCCAACAACCTGAATACTCATTTTACTGACCTACGATGTTGTTGTTGTTACAGGATCTAATCTCCAAAAAGCACCCAAAAATAGGGTAAGAAAGAAATGTACATGACATCATCATCAGCATGAAATACAAAACAAAAATGCATGCACTCTTGTTGGAAAAATACTAAGGTTTTGTTCCCCATTTACTCACAAATGCAGAAAGATAACTTGCCTGACCTTCCTAATACCTCTTAATTCCAAAATACGAGCTTTCTGTATAATGGCCTGTTGGAAGTATCAGTGGTTAGCTTTTTGCATCACCATTTGATAAACAGCAGGTGATTCACTTTACTGAAAAAAAGAAAATGGCTTCCTTCACTTTGAGCCCTTTTTAGGTTTCACTTCATTTCTTTAAAACTGGACATGTTTTATTTCCCTCCCTTAGAATTACATATTTATTAGTTTTAATACAAACAAACTTATTCACAAAGAAAACCATAAATATTCAGAAAGAAATATATAACTAAAAGAGAAAATAAAAAGACTAGACAAACAAAATACATGTACATATATAACTAAAGCAAATACATAATACTAAACACTAAAACACTAGAATACCTGATGCTAACTAAAACACTAAAAACAAAGTAGCTAAAACAAAAAAGAGCTTTAACTCTCCTACAATCCAGACTGTTATGAAAGAAAGAAAAAAGTGAAAGTCTAAGGCGGGTTATAAACGGCCCTCAAGGGGCTGTTTTCCCGCCGCCGTCATTCGCTGCGTAGGGAAGCCCCAGCGGCCAGACCGCGAGGCTTCCCCGCGCAGCAAAAAAGGAGCGCCGAAATGCCGCTCCTTTTTGGAACGCGGAAGTGGCGCCGCAAGGGGTGGAGTGCGCCCTCGCAGCGTCACTTCCACCGCGACACGTCTGGACGCACAGCGTCCAATACTTCAAAATGGCGGCGCCCATGTGGATGGGCGCCGCGAAAAAGTCCGCGCTCCGCACGTACTGGGAGGAAGGGCCGTCAGGAAGGTAAGAACCTTCCTAACCCTAATACGGCCCTTCCTAACCCTAGTACGCGCGGAGCGCGTACTTTATGGCGGTTTATAACCCGCCTAAATATATTATTCTACTTTTACAGTTGCAACTAGATAGTCCTCCTAAAAATATGGCAAAAGTGAGCAGGTTTTGTGCCCTGGCAGTCTCTAGGGATGACACTGAATATCCAAAATGCTAAAAAAAAGTCAGAAGACGATGTCTAGTTTTGAAAACAGGTATGCTTTGATATTAGTGCAGGGAGATTCTGTAACCTAATGAAAAAGTGAACTGCCTCTCATGGGCTATTCATGTAGTTCATCCTCCATTTTTTTTTACCAGAAAAAGGGAGAACCCAGATCACAAAGACATCTGGGGGCTTATGCAGCCCTGGGACTGCACTTTACCTGCTCCAATCTTAAGATAATATTTCCTAGTGAAAAATGAATCCTATAAAAAAATTTCCTATAGCTCTATAGGATATTTTCTATTCAGCGGCTGCTACTTTATTTTCGAATGTAGTCAGCCCTTAGTATCCATGGGAGTTCCATTCCGGACTCCCATACAGATGCAAAAAAACCACAGGACCTCAAGTCCCATGGTTTTCAATAGTCATTTGTATGCATGTGGCCGCTTTGCTTTGGATGATTAAATCCACGAATGGCAAGCCCACAGTTGGGGTAGGCAGGCTTTACTTTTATTTGAAAATAGAGAAGTGACAGTGGTAATAAAACAAACAGTGGTGCAGTCGTGTGGAAAGCTAACTTTCCAGAGCATTATAGAACTCTGCATATTAGACAGCTGATCCAAAAGAAAACTGGCATACTTAACACTTGACCAGGCTTGCATTGGCCAGCACTTTCTCCTGTTTTGAAAATCCACACTGAATGGTTTTAAATGGCAGGCTTGTGGTAAATCATTTGATGAACGTGCTCTTGCCTGGTTCTAGGTCATTTCAGTGGGACTTGTGCAAAAGCATCTCCACTTGATTCTGCCCAATCTTTTTTAAACACACACATATATACATATATTGTGTCTATGTTCTTTATTTGAACATCCTCCCTTTTTGTAGAATGTTTGTAGGTATGCAGCCTTTTGCCGTGAATATTTTCCAGCCTAGATGAAGGGATCTTACATGGTGATAATACATGTGTGATTTCCAGACACAACCAAGAAATTCTTTTGCTTGGATCTTGGATCTTTACTTGGAACCATTCTGGATAAAGCAAATTGTTCCTTCCCAAACCATTAAGACTGAATTCCATATTCCATACTTTTAAAAGAAAAGAAGAAGAAAAAGCCCCTACCTGGTCCCAAGGACAGATGATTCCTCCAAACCACATGAAGAGATATCCCATGGCAACCAGACACACCCAGACTACTACAGAGAAAACACGTAGGAGCTTCTTGAACAATGGCTCTATGCAGGCAAGGATAAATACAGCAAAGAAAATTGCCAGGGCTGTTGGAACAGTTACCAAGAATGCCACATGGTCCTCAGTTTCCTGAAAACAAGAAGAAAGGAATATTTTCAATTGGATACATGTAAGAGGAAACCAGTGTTGACCTTTAGTATTGTGAACCAAGAAATATCTGATTAGCCAAATAGTTTCAGTTCAGTTGTGAATTAGGGTATGATGCCTAAAAGGTGTGTTTCAAGGGCTGAATATTATCAGTTTAAATTGGAGGCTGGGTGTCACAAGGTAATCAATGGTGTCGCATCTTTAATCAATGTGGAATTAAAAAATTTCCAAGATTTTTAAAAATAAAATTCAAGCAAAAACAAATGCTGTGCATGTCCTAAGGGCTGTAAAAACAATTTAAGACATATTAGATTGCAACTGACTTGAGCTTTTGTATTCTATAGGAGCACAGTTTCAAACCTGTGATCATGGAGACCACTTGCCTTTGGAACTACAGAACTTTATCCATTAGGAGCAGTTTATGGTAAATCAGTTTCTGTTTTTCTCTCTGTGTACATATTCATTTAAAGGAAACAAAGGTTGCAGTCTTAAATACATTTACTAAAGATTATGAAATCTTACTGAACTCAATGACAGTAAACTGAGTAAACATACTCAGAACTGCACTACAAGCAAGTGATCTTTATGAAGACTAAAGCTAGGCTCCATAGAATAATGAAACTCTTTACACAAGCACAGGGTTTGCCTCCATAAAGCATGGCAAACAGCTTGTGAAACTAATATAAATTTCAAGAGCAGTTAATAGATCAGCATGGTGAACTGTCAAAATTTCCACTGAGCTCAAACAAAAGCCCATTACATGAGCCTAAGAAACTCTTTTGATCCTGCCTGAAATACAGATAGAGTCTCCCCTTTCAGGAATTTTAAAACCTTAAACATTCCAAAATCTAAAATTGTCCTCATTGGGAGGCTGCAATATTAACACCTTTCCTTTCTAATGGTTCAACGTACACAAACTTTGTTTCATGCACAAAATTATTTAAAATATTGTGTAAAAAATTACCTTTGTGCTATGTGTATAAGGTATATGTGAAACATGCTGTTTAACATTTACATGAAGCCGCTGGGAGAGATCATCCGGAAACATGGAGCACGGTGTTATCAGTACGCTCTCTCCATGTCTCCGACTGACACCGTGACTAAGGAAGGCATCTCTCCTCTGGATGCTTGCTTGGGGTCAGTAATGGGCTGGATGAGGGAAAACAAACTCAAGCTGAATCCAGAGAAAACAGAGGTACTCGTGATCCAGGAGCGGATGGCAAATTTCCCTGTCTGGACTTGGGGTGCCTAAGTCCAGACAGGGAAATTTGCCATCCGCTCCTGGATGGGGTCACACTTCCCCTAAAGGACAAAGTTTGCAGTTTGGGAGTACTCCTGGACTCATCCCTACAGTTATCATCTCAAGTGGATGCGATGGCCAGGAGTGCTTGGTACCAGCTTCGGCTGATACGCCAACTGCATCCCTGTCTGGATTGAAAGGACCTTGAAACAGTAGTACACGCACTGGTAACCTCTCGTTTAGATTTCTGTAATGCGCTCTACATGGGGCTACCTTTGTACCAGGTTCGGAAGCTTCAGCTAGTTCAAAACGCTGCAGTCAGATTGGTCACTGGCACTTCAAGGTAGGACCATATTAAACCTGTGTTAAGATCTCTTCACTGGCTGCCTATTAGCTTCTGGGCTCAATACAAACTGTCGGTCATTACCTATAAAGCCTTACATGACTTGGGTCCAAGTTACTTGAGGGAACACCTCTCCCTACACAATCCGCCCCGCACTCTCAGAACAACAGGGAAATACCTACTTGAGTATCCCAAGGTGAGACTGGCAGTAACTCACCAGAGAGCATTTTCATCGATAGCTCCGAGGTATTGGAATAAACTCCCTGAAGAGATCCAATTAAGCCCTACCTTGAATGTCTTTAAAAAGGCACTGAAAACTCATTTCTTCGGGCTAGCATACCCTCCTGACTCATTATAGAGAAAGATATTCCCTAACAAAAGCTTACTTCAAGATGTTTAACCTGTGACTGAGATATCTTAAGATTGTTTTTATACGTTGTTTCTATAGGTTTTATTTTTATTGGAGTGTATCTGAAATTGTAATTGATGTTATATGTGTATTTCAACTGGTTCTGTACACTGCTTTGATCTGCTGGAAAAGCGGTATATAAATAAAGTTTTTATTATTTATTATTATTTAAGTTATACATACACATGAATTGTCCCCCAAGTTAACATTCACATAGACAGTAGTCTTTAATTCAATATGGTTGACAGAGCTTCATAAAGATTAATTAAATTAAAAACCACTCCTGAATACACTATGCTAATACACATTCCCCAACTCACACATAATTCTTTTCACAATAGGATCTTAAGATCTAAGCCATTCCTTCCTACATTTCCTGTAATCCTTCCACCAAAGATGTTTTAAAGTATCAGTTAACATCTTGTAAAAGTCAGCTATTAAATCATCTAAACCCAGTAAATCTAAGTGTCTCTGTTGCATTAACCACCTCTTCCTATACATTAATACAATTCATAAACTCCTTGACTTCAGCACTTGATTGTGGGATACATAATCCATTTAAAAAATATTAATATGACAACTCTCTGGCTTTTGTGAAGAATACAATGATTCATAATAATCAAATACCTCAGCAGCTCCTTTGTTGCTAATGGGCAATAATTTAATCACCTTTTTCTCTGGAGAACTAAATGTTTCTTACTTTTGTGCTCAATTACATTTAAGTACTGTAGTTTTCCTGGTCTACCTATAGATTTATTTAGTGCACATTATGCTTCTACATGGAAATTACCATGCCCAATTTGCTCTTTACCAGATTTAGCTTTTACAATGCTTTGGAGATTATCGTACTGCATCTG
>NC_056525.1:140493534-140507144 GCF_019175285.1 Sceloporus undulatus
TGATTTATTTCCCGGTATATGTGTATAAGACTGAAGCCTTTACTATTAGTTCCAGAATTGGTCCAAATGCAGTCACTACCAGATTTCTAGATAAAATATTATCACACCACTATATTCCTCACTATTAATTCTCCTTATAAGCAACTGAATCTGAAAAGATTCTATAGGAAATGCCAGTTAAATCTCATTCATTAGAATGTGATCTAACAAACAGCCTTATTCAGATGCAATGATTCTCAAATAACTATTTGAAGGGAGCTGGGTATGTCTAGCCTGGTGAAGAGAGGTTTAAGGGATGACATGGAAACAATGTGTAAATATTTGAAGGGATGTCATATTAAGGATGGAGCAAACTTGTTTTCTGTTGCTCCAGAAACCTAACTTTTCTATTGATTTCTCTAACCATTTTGTCATGCTCAACAGTTTTGGCTTCCAGGATTACAAACGTATCCTAATATTTTCTCTTTATAAATCTTCATTAGATCTACCTTGAATTCATGATCACTTTTTGTCACTCAACTTCAGGAAATAACTGACAACATATTTCATTTTTTTCTTACAAATGCTTTAATATTTGCTTAGGATTTTATAATTCCTTCTGTCTACTCTTTTCTTACTTTTAATCATCTGATAAGAAAATTGTCTATGCACACTTTACAAAAACTAAACAATGACAATTCAGATGGTGTGGAGTTACATCCTTGAGCCAATGCTCTTTCCACTTTCTAGACATTAGCAGAAAATGTATTGTCTCTTTTAGTACTACCATAGGTGAGCAAGACGGGGCACAAGAGACTGAAAACTTTTTAAAAAGGTATAATTTACAGCACAAGCCTGTGAGGTTTACTTAGACTAAGTCCCACTAAGCTCACAGGAATGTGTGCATAGAACGGCAACCTTACTCAGCCAAATTTCATGCAATAAATGTTCTGTGGTGAAAATAATGGCGAGAATTATATCCCTCCGTATCTTATTTTGTTCAATTGTTTATGAATTGTATGTAAAGCTTGTGGGACCAGCTAAAGATGCCTCAGTTTAGTTTACAACCACCCAAGTCAAACTATCAAGTGCACTCAGGGGAAGAAATGCTCCATTTTATCTTTACTTGCCTCAACTGCATTTGAATTAATTGTTTTGTTTGTTTTCTTCACAAATTCATCAATAGGATTGTGTGGCATTAATTCTTAACCTATCTAACAACCTCCCAGATGAGCAATGCCTCAAGTGGGTAGGGGGATTAGGCTGGTATGAAACTTGCAAAAGTTTCAGGGAGGATCTATCCTATGCATGCCCCATCCATGAGCTTTCTCAGAATCATCAGGCTGGTCACCATGGGAAAAATGCATCTTCCTGCTAGACTGGACAGCTCTTCAGCCTGAGCCAGAAGGCCTTGACAAATATTTACTTGGCAATTGGTCCTAACAATGAGATCACCACTGTGCTCAGGCTACGTTATAATACAGAGCAGGAGTGCAAGGCCTGAAACCCTTCAGATGTTGTTCAACTGTAACTCCTGGATGACCTAGCCTGGACAGCAAGTGGTCAGCAATACTGGGAGCTGCAATCCAGCAATATCTAGACAGTTGCACAATTCCCACCCCTGATTAAGAGTCTTTCCCCTTAGGGCATTTTACGTACATGCCCAAAAGGTTTTTATAGCTGTTCCTCTGTATCAACAGATTCTGCGTCCATGGATTCAACCATCCATAGCTAGAAAATATTATTTTAAGAAATCCAAAAAGCAAATCTTGATTTTGCCATTTTATAGAAAGGACACTATTTTACTACAACATAGTATATAATGGGATTTGACCATCCACAGATTTTTTTATCCACCAGGGACCCTGGAAGCAAATACCAAGGGCCCACTGTATAATATTTTCACAGTACCCCCAAGTGACAGCAACATTTTGTAAAAGATAGTAAGGCTGGAAAATGAAAGAAAAATCTTTAAAACCTTCTGCTGCCCTATTTTAAAGTTAAACTCCTGTCCCAAACAAAAAGTGGTAGGATGTTATCCTGCCTCAAAAGTTAATTTATACCTCATACTTGAAATAGTTAAAAGCATACATACATACATATGTAATAAAATTTATTCGGTCTTTGACCAGTATATACATACATACATATACATACATGCTTTTGGAAGAGCAGCTTTTCAGAAAAACAATTCATTTTTTCTAGAAACTATACTTTCTCACTACTTATCAAACACAGAAAAAATCCCAGTTAGCAATCTGTTTGATGAATTACTTAAATGCAAGTGATAAATAGCACTTATTTCAAAGGACTTCATAAAATACCAGTGATTTATTGTAACACAATAAAATAATTTCCACCTTTAAAACTGGATTTGTCCCTGCATCCTTGTTCTAGGAATGCAGAAATTTATTCAGTGATTCATCTGGGATCATTGTTCTAGTGCTGTATGGTGCATCCTACACTTAAATCATGAAACAGAGGAATTTTTCTGTGCACAAAGCCAGATCAATAATGTGTGTAAGTCAAGTTGCCTATTCTGATTGCTAGTGGCTCTCCAGGGTTCCAGACCTATCTGGAGATACCTGGAGATGAACATGAGACTTTTTTGTATGCAAACCATCTGCTCTACCATTGAGCTACTGCCTTTTCCCTCACTCAAATGTCTATTCAACCTCGTCTATTCCAGCATAAAATTGAAGTTACAGCTAGAAACTTCTGTGTTATGTCTAATCTAAGGGTGAAGACGACAACCGAAAGATTCAAACTATACAGTGTACCCTTGTTATACGCTGGGGTTTGGTTCCAAGATCCCTCATGTATAACAAAATCTGTGTATGCTCAAGTCCCATTAAATATAATGACATAGCAAAATGGTGTCCCTTATAAAAAATGGATAATCAAGGTTTGATATTTGAAATTTATACTTTTTTTAACATTTTCAAACCGTGTATGCTTGAATCCGTGTATTAAAAAAAGTGTGTAAGAAGAGCCGACTGTAGTAGAAACAGTTTGAACAAAAGCTCCTACTCATTATAATTTCTATAAAGAGTATCATATAAGTAGTGCCAACTAACCCTGCCCCTGCTTATGATGAATATGCCTTTCTTTGGTATCTGTGTATGAGGTACAAACATCTGCAGGAAATGGCCACTGCAAGCATGACTATAAGTGCTCAGCTCTTTTTCCTGCAAATATTTGGACTGTGCATATGGACAATGACAAAATAACTTATTATGACATGAGTAGGGGGCTGGTTAACATGCCAAAACAGACCAAGACAGATTAAATGACAGACTTAGAAGAAGGACAAAGTAGATGACTTAAAACACTTGGTTCTATAAGCTACTTTATCCACAAGTGAAATCAGGGTGGTGGGGTGAAAGCATCCCACATAGATTTTCCATAACCTACTGTTACCACAAGACCAGGCCTCCTATCACCCCTCATATTTAATATCAATTTAATATTAATAGAGACACAGAGGTGAGATACTGCTGAGTGACCTGGAAATGTGACCCCACTGTGAAAGCATAGCCATACTATACTTGGACATTCGGTTGGCCCTAGCAAGGCACCCACTGCCATGAGATCACCCAAGGCATCAATTTGCCTTAGTAATTATTCCAAGTCTATGAGGTTTTCTACTAGTAGTATGGTGTTATCTGCATATCTTACATTGTTGCTTTTCTTTCATCCTATCTTCACTGTTCCTTCTTCTGAGACTAAACCTGTTATTTGTATGATATTTTCAGTATACAATTTGAACAGATAGGGTGATAAAATGCAGCCTTGCCTGACCCTTTGCTACTTTGCCCATTGGGAACCATTTTGTTTCTCCATATTCTTTTCTAACAGTGACCTCTTGTCCTAAGTACAGATTCCTCATCAGGACTATCAAATGTAGAGACATTCCCATTTCTTTAAGAGCATTCCCTTCCATTGCTATAAAGGTTTTGAATGCAATGGCTTAGTGGTTAAGATGCTGACTGTGACGATCACAAGGTCAACAGATCACCTGTTCAAGACTCAAGCGCTGTGTGACAGAGTGAGCTCCTGCCACTATTCCCAGCTTCTGCCAACCTAGCAGTTCAAAAACATGTGAAAGTGCAAGTAGATAAACAAGTACCACTTTGGTGGGAATCTAACAGCGTTCCATGCAGTTATACTGGCCATATGACCACTAAGTCATTTTTGACAAAGCTGGCTCCATCAGCCTAGTAAAGAAGATGAGCACCGCCTCCTACAGTTGGAGACATCTAGATAATCTTGCCAAAGGGGAAACCTTTTACTTTTTACTTTATAATCTATAAAGCACATGCTGATTTTCTTCTGGTGCACGCCATTATCTATTGTATGTTTGCTAGGTGGTCCCTAGTGCCTCTTCCATTCCTGAACCCATTTTGTACCTCTGGGATTTCTCCAGATTACATGTGTATGATTGGTGTTTATGCTGCAGAATGTAGAGCAGGGGTCGGCAACCTGCGGCCCGCGGGCCGGATTCGGCCCGCCAAGGCCTTCTTACCGGCCCCTGCGCAGTCCTGCCGCCGATTGCCACCGATTTTCCTTGTTTTCTCGCTGCTCTGGCCGCCATTTTGTTTTTCAAAATGGCGGCCGAAGTCTCGCGTGACCTCAGGATGGCAAAGGTCACGCAAGATTTCGGCCGTCATTTTGAAAAACAAAATGGCGGCGCCCATGTAGGAGGCCTGGTGCAGCCCCTGTAGCACTCCAACAGGGCTCCAGGGGCTGCAGCAGGCCTGCAGCAGGCTCCACCTCACCCTCCGCCCTCCTCCTCCCTAAGAGCAGGGAAAGGAGGAGGAGGAAGAAGGAAGGAGTACAGAGCAAGGGAGCCAGAGCAGCAGCTGCAGCCACAGCAAGGCCAGAGGTTGGTTCATTGGGGGAGGGGTTAGCTGGATGTTCTTTCTGCAAAATCCCCTCTGAGCACCTTGTGGCTTTTCTGAGTTGAAACTGTGTGTATGCTTGCTGCAGTTTATTTTCAATTGCATTTTAGTAATTTCCTTGCTTGTATCTTTATTATTATTATTATTATTATTATTACTACTACTACTTGCCCTGGGTGTTCTTTCTGCAAAAAATCCCCTCTGAGCACCTTGTGGCTTTTCTGAGTTGAAACTGTGCATGCTTGCTGCAGTTTATTTTCAATTCCATTTTAGTAATTTCTTTGCTTGTACCATTATTATTATTATTATTATTATTATTATTATTACTACTACTACTTGCCCTGGATGTTCTTTCTGCAAAATGCCCTCTCAATGAGAAAGAGGGGGAGGAGGTGGAAATGTGAGTCATTTCAGGTCTGCCTTGGGTTTTTTCTATTAATTTTTAAAAATATATAACACTTATTTTTGTTTTTTATTTCATTATTTTTATTATTGCTTTTTATTTCATTTCATTATTTTTATTATTTATGAAGGTGAGACAGTGTGACTTTCCAAAGTGCTGTAACAAAGGTCTGCTGTAACAATGATAGTGGTGGCGGTGATGATGATGATGAGAGAGAGAGAGCTTAGGAGCAAAAGATGAACAACTATGGAAAAGGTAAGGCCCTTTTATACACTAATGATCATAGAGTCAATGTTCTCTGCTCTTGGAGACCCAGATGATTCTCTACCAAGTGTTTCCATCTTTAGACATCAGGTAAAAACAGGATTCTGCCTCCTCCCAATGTTCCTAAGAACATGGAGTACCCTGGCTGCTGTGCCAATGTCCTGCTGCCTCGGCTCTTATGTTCATTTATTGTTCTTGTGCTGTTTTATTGAGATTCATGGTTTCACGCACTGCCTTGGGGCTCCTATTATGGGACAATCAGGCGGGACATGAATATTTTAATAAATTATGTTGCTGACTCATCTTCGGCTTATGGATCACAATAACTCCTGAATTTGCCTCCGGGGTGCCATTGCCCCATCAGTTGTCGCCTTACAACAGCCGTGTATGAGACTCTTTTTTCTCTAAGTGTAAGGTTGTACATTTGTTCTGTTCTTTATTTTATTGTGATCTACCAAAAGTTCAAAAACTACCTCCTGTAATGCAAAATGTTTAAGCAAAGTCTTAGGTTCTTAAGGACATGATAAATGTTATAGTGCTGTGTATACCAAGAATTCCACCCAACGAATGCCTCCACTATCAGCTCTGACAGCTGTTTATGACCTTCAATCCAAGCTCCCCTCTTCTCCACATCTCTGTTCTGTTCATCTGTGCAACTTCCAGCCCAGTATAAAGAATCATGGACAGTGCCCCAACACAGAGAAACTATGTCAGGCATTTCCAAAAGCCACTCAGCACTCTTATAAGCACCAAATCTAGCAAAGATCAGGGTGAGCACTGTTTTACTGATGCTGTTTTAAACAATATTTGTCCATTGTCAAAACCTGAAATCAGCCATGCTAATCTAAAGGCTAATGCAGTGTGTTATACATTTAATTGAATCCATTTTTATGTTATCTGCAGCCGTAACCCTCCAGCTTTCACACCTTTCAGTCAAAGATCCCTTTTATAAAAAAATGTGGAGTTTTTTCTCCCCTTCAAAAGGAGATAGTATAAACATAGCAAGTTAAATAAAGAGGAAAAAAAGAATGAACCAGAGCTGCACGAGCACAGAATGCTAAAATAACCTTTACAAATAAAAGGTAGAAAGACACAATTATTCTTCGAATTACTGATAGTATTCTCCTACTCCCACTTATCTGGGAATAAGCACCACTGAACTCAGTCATAATGCAATTACTTCAGAATAACATGCATCTTTTATACATCCTAACTGTACAGTGCTTGTTTTAATTGATAAGCTATATTGAGTCTCAGTTTTGAGGAAATGTAGACTATAAAGAAAGAGAGGAGGCGGAATCCGCATCAGCAGCCACCTTAATCCATTTTTTAAAAAATAATCTTTCCATGACAAAAGTAAAAGGGACAGGGCTTGAGCCCAGGGAGAGAGTTAACTGCAGCTGAGGACTGTTCTTAAAATGTATAATACTCTAACAGTACTAACAAGCCATAGGGGTGTTTGTTTGTTTCTCTATTAGACAGCCTGATAAGCAGTGCTCTCTGGGCAGTGTGCAGACAAATGAAATGTAAAACATGACATAGAAAATCATATTAGAACTACAAAGCAGCTCAAAATAAAATAATACAAAGTAAAATCTGCAATGGGGTTGAGGTTTAAAGACAAGACAGCACACACTACAACCAAAGTGAAACCACTAACAAGAATTAAAGCACTGCAGAAATATGAAAGTATTAAACCAGTACTAAAGTGGAGGGGAGAAAAGAAAGACTGTCAGCTCGATCCAAAACAGCAGAAGGTACACAACAGATGAAGATTTCCAAGGAAGGCATTCCACAGAGAACCACAATTGAGAAGATTCTCTTTCTTGTAAGCCATCTGCCTTGACTCATTTGACAGTAGCACCTCAAGGTCTTCAGACTGTGGTTTTAGGTTATGGCTCAGCGAATATGAGAGAAATTTTCCTTCCAGTAACATGGTCCCAGATTGTTGAGGGCTTTAAAGATTAAAGCACTCTGCACTGGACGTACTTCTTTCAAAAGATGAAAACTGAAATTCTGCTCTAACAGCTTTCATGATTCTTGCTACATATTTCTGAGAATGTTTGTGCCAGTCACACTCTCAATTTCTTCTGTCCCTTCCCCCTTTTCCTCCTGCAATCCACACCAGATGCTTTCTCTGATCTTTTCTTCAAGGAATGAGATGAGAATTTCAGCTTTAAGGTTTTGCCAGGTTGTTGGCACCTCCATGTTCTTGAGTCTGCCATGGAATCTTAGTTCTTAGATCTTAGTTCAACAAACTAACATTCAAGACTTTAAAAACACACATATTCCACAAATACCTACTACATTATTTATATAACACATTGTACACCAGCAATGGTTGCTCGATCAGGCACAGGGACAGTTCCCTAAGTATTGTTTGTACATAATATACACACAGAGACAGATATAAAATGGCAGTCACAATCGTGATAAGACCACATCTACTCAGATGTCCAAGCCAAATTCATGCGTGGAGCTTCACTGATCATATATACATACAATACATCATCCTTTAGGAACAAATCAACATTCTGTAGCCAAAAAATAACTTCTTAAGTCCTGCTAAGCTTTTGCCAGCCTGGGCTGGGAGTAAGGATTCTTTTTTCTTTATGTAGTTTTTTTCCTGACCACGAAGTTAGCCTTTTAAATCCCCCCAGACATTGCTACCAATGACAGGTGAAATCACCATCCCAGGTCTATGGCAGATGAAATCTCCCTGCCACTCCTGTTTTAGGAGCATATAGCAATAATAAGGCTCTAGATCCAGTAGATCCAAAGTCTCCCCTTATAGGCATCTTCTTTTGTGTCTCACACTGGAGCCATAATAACAGGGGAGCATCATCTGAAAGTGATGACTCTCCATAGTTTGAAAGTGGTGGCTTTTCACAGC
Organism: Sceloporus undulatus; assembly: GCF_019175285.1. NCBI lineage: Eukaryota > Metazoa > Chordata > Lepidosauria > Squamata > Phrynosomatidae > Sceloporus > Sceloporus undulatus. The sequence continues at coordinate 140,501,975 of NC_056525.1, forward strand.
AGACCTCCTCTCCCACAAATAGACTCTTCTCCCAACTGGCAATGTGGAAGGACTATTTTATTCTACAGCTCCTGCATCATCCTTCCAGGGATCATAGGACTGTGGCCAAAATGAGAGCCAAGATCAAAAAAAGAGATGCTGCTCATAGGTTTATAAAATATATTTATAAATTTTCTCATTCTCAATGAGAAAATGTGTCTAACACACTGAGACAACCCATCAAAGAAAATGTTCAATTATCATGCGATATACACAAACGTGTTTTTTCGACAATAAAGTTTTGTGGAATTTTTTTTTGCAAATTTTTTTTTTTACAAAAAGGTTGTGAAATGCAATAAATCATTTTAAAATGTGCAAAAATAAATTGGATTATTTTGTAATTGCATGCAAGAACACTATAAGAAAAAGGTATATTCCTAGGACCACTCCTATTTACAGATCTATCTTGATAGGTTTTTTTGGTTTGGTTTTTAAAAATTATCTCATGTTTTCTCATTTCTATAGGAAGAAGAAAGAAGAAGGAAATGGATCAAGGAACAACGGAAGAAGAAATATAGAGATATTAAACTCACCTTCCACTGCCTTCTTCTCTCTGCCCCACTCTTATCTGTGCTCTCTCTCTCTCTCTATCTTTTTCCAAGTATTTCTCATCTGCCTTACAACTTATAAGCATGTATATAGAGCAAGAAACACCAGATGTCCAAGCTTGGTTAGGGAAAGGAAGAGTCACTGGGGATCATGTTGCAAACATATGTTGGGTAGTGGAGCGCACCAAAGAATGTCTTTTAAAAATCTGCCTGCACTTTATAGATTATAGCAAAGTCTATGACTGTGTAGTAGATCATGAAAAACTTTGGATTCCTATTAAAGAAATGGGTGAGCCAGAACATTTGATTGCCCTGATGCATAACCTGTATTCAGAATAAGAGGCAACTGTCAAGATAGAATATGGAAAAACTGAATGACTTCCAATGGGCAAGGGGGTCAGGCAAGACTGCATTTTATCCTATTAGACTAGGAAGGGGGCATGAAAACTGGAGGAAGGAACATCAAGATATACAGATGACACCTTACTAGCAGAAAATAGCAATAAGGGAGGGGAAAACATTCCTTTTTTACTGTCTCATTTTTACTCCATAATTGCCCTTTGGCAATTTTTGCAAAAGCTTTTGAGGCAGAGAACAGGGGATTTTAGCTAGTTCTGGGCATTCTACCCTTCCTATCTATATCTGGATCTGAAAGATTAAAGTGTACATGTATGGAAGGCAAACTGTAAGCCACCAATTTGTAATGCTGCATAATATCATTCCTGTTCATGGGACACAGCTGTTAAGGCATCAAGCTTAATTTCCAATTTCCTAGCTTTATGGTACTTGATACTGCACTTGATCTTAGCTAAAGTTGAGCCAACATGAGATAGCCTTTAACTTTGTTTTTTAAGCTGGAACAATTATCATTATCATTATCATTATTATATTGAATATGTGTAAATAATGTATTCATTGTCTAGTATCAACAGTATTACAAGGCATCCTATTACAGTGCAGCTTATCTAACCCAATCTTTAAAATTGATAAGAGAATAAATTTTAAGGGAGGTTTTATTGCCACATACTATTTAACAAGGAGTTTTTTGAAACTTTTTCCAAGTTGCTCTGCAACAGGAGCCCTGCCATTTGAGAAGCATAAATTAAATACGCTTCTGGGAATGCAGCAAACTGGGTTCATATTTTTCTGGATCAGAGCTTTGGACATGGAAATGGTCTTCTGAGCAATATAAAAACATATGGAGAAATGCAACTCGTTTGTCTCTGGTATGCTTGTTCCAAAAAGCCTTCTTTGAATTTCATGAGATTAAAAATTGCATTTGGAAGTGGATTCTTATTTCTTCTTAAACGTCAGGATTATATACGAGACAGCCAGAGGAAAAGTTATTTAGTTACTTCCAATTACAAGAAAGAGTATGTTCAAAAAAATTAAACTAGGAGGAAATACTGTAACGGATTTCTTCCTGATTTTTATGCATATATCCCAAGAACTTGCAAATAGCTACTGAAAATAAGAGTAAGTTAAAATTCTTTAGCAGGAGCTTTTGAAGATGTGCTGACGGAGGTGCATTTGCTTGCTCTAATTTAAAAAGTGGTATCAAAAAGTGAAGCCTGGCTTCTGCAGTGTATATTTTATTCGTGTGGTTTTTCCTTCTTTTTTGCATCACAATTAAAGAGTAACAGGTACTTGGTTGTGAACTAAGTAACAGAGTGGTACAAAAGACAAGAAACTGCAATGTTGATATTTGAATGCATGGCACTTTCAAACCTTGCATGTTCCTCTCCCAATTTTGCTTCAAGGACTGTTATGTTTAAAAGCAAAGAAACTGTACATAAAAAAAGTTTTATTCTTAGGAGCCAAGTAGATATGGAAAACTTGAACAAAACTGGTTTTCTAACCTGGAAATCCTGAACACTATATAGATTTAGAGAATTATGTATTAAAAATGAGCTTGGAAGAAGATATTCATCTTGTAATGTTGTTCCTGTAAAATGATGATGCACTTTTATTGTATAAACAAGCATGTATCAATATGGCTCATACTCCAGGATAAAATGAATTAAAGGATGATTTATTTTAAAATGTTACCCCATAAACTCTTAAGATATTTTGTGAAAGGTGATATTTATAACAATCACTGTTTATAATCTCTATTATTATTTGGAATACTCCAGCCAGATTTAAAACCCCTCATTTTGATTTAAGATTTAAACCAAGCCTAACTTTCACCAAACAATGGGTTTCTGCTCATTATTTGAAAGGTTCCATTTAATGAAAAATGTATAGGAATGCCTTATTTGTTGAATCAGGGTGACATTTCTGAGAAAAAGACATGTACCCACAAATCACTATATGTTTATCCAATTTAACTCCTATGTGGAGCCTTCCTACTGAAAGAATGTGTGCAAAGGGGAATGCTAGCTATTTCCTCCAAAATCAGGATAGTAATGTATTTATTGAATACTGACACAGAGAGAAATAACATTTTTACAGGTTGAGTCTCCCACATCCATAATGCTTGGGACCAATTTTTTTTTGGATTTTGGAATAATTACATATACATCAAGAGAAAACTTGGAGACGGGAACCAAGTCTAAACATGAAATTCATTCATGTTTCATATACACCTTATAAACATAGCCTGAAGGTAATTTTATACATTTTTTTCATAGTTTTGTGTATGGTACAAGATTTGTGTACACTGAACCATCAGAAACAAAGGTGTTACTATCTCAGCCAATTTTGGAGTATTTTGGATTTCAGTAATCCAAATAAGAGATACTCAAACTGTATTATGTCTGAATACTAAAAATATTGAAAATTTTACACCACGGCTTTAGAAGTGAGGGCTTCTGGTTGCAAATCACTTTACATATTAGAATATGGAAAATGCCATTTTTTCTGTAAATTTATATCTTTTATATCTCCTAAGTACAAGCTCCTAAGGTTTGAATCTTAATTGTAAAATGGGGATAATCAAGCAATGTATACACAATCTGTTGCCTTTTGATCTTCCTGACTACCAAGTAATAATTACAAATTCTCATGCATAGGAAAGGCATTGTGAACACTATTTTATAAACAAAGGCAAAAAAGTGTTTTTGCGCATGTGCCTTCAAGTCACCTGTCAACTCCATAGCGTTTTCTTAGGCAAGGGATACTCAGATGGTTTTGCCAGTTCTGAAATATAGCCTACAGCACCTGGTATTCCTTGGTGGTCTTCCATTCAAATACTAAGGAGGATTGACCACTTCCAAGATAAGACAAGACCTGACACCTTCAGGGTGTTCACCTAATAAAATGTTTGACCACAAATAGCATCAGGGCAAGAGGGACTTGCTTGTTTGTTTGTTTGTTTTACAAAAAGCTTTTAAGCAGCAAAATGTTCTGTGGTCTGAATTCTCTGGTTCAGCACCTAATGGCAGAGGTACCCAAGGGCAACTACTCTTAGTGCCTGCAAAGCAAAATTGCTTCTACGTTCCTGGATAAAACAAGTCTCCCATTCCATGTACTATTTCTGGTTTTTTGTTTTTTTTTACTTCTGAGAAACAAAGCCTCCTAAATACATAATAAGCAATTCCTACCCCCACCCTATGGCATGCCTGGAATGCCAAAGACAAACTAAACCAAAAAATTCACAGCATCTCTTTAAGCCTGCCCAACTTCTGCCAAGGCATACATTGGCTTCAGTATCTTTCAATGGCCCTTCAGTTCAGAACTGCAGCCGGAGAAATTTTCAAAATGTCTCAAGCGGGTTTACATATAAACAAAACTGTGATCAAGAAGATTATGCAATTTAACCAACACTGATTGGTTAAAAGCATTTCAATATAGTATTTGCAAAGGCAGTTGTATATATTGCAGGCAACCCTGTTCCTCTCCCTATTATTTTATATCCTCAAATATATACAGTATATTTACAGCATGGGGGAGGAAGTCTATCAATCTAATTGGAACTGAAAGACTGCTGCACTCTTACCTCTAGCTATTTCTCCAGCCTTGGTTTTTATTTTTTTTTAATTTGTGTCTGCTCTGAAACTGACATAGCTGTATATACCATACAAACATTTATAAATCTTGAAGGTCTACTGGTTAGACTCATCCCCCAGTACAGAAGTCCCATTGGCTCATGGCTTCTTATGTCCAAGGTGACCCAGTTTAGTAGCGTTCTGCTTGACTGAAATCACTGCATGCTTAACCAGTTTAACCCCTATGCAAAACATTCCTGCAGAAGGGATGGGGAGGGTGTGTGTTAAGAAAGGCACCCATAATTTCCTCCAACACAGAATGATCCAAAAAGAAAGTACAGTCAGCCTTCCATTTTCGTGAGGGATCCGTTCCCCCCCCCCCCACAAAAATGGAATCTTGCACAGATTCAAGCCCCATAGGCTTGAATGGGGGCACGTGCTCATGAGCGGCTGCGGGCATACACCCCATTTTAATCCCCTCTGTTTACTCCTCGCGAGTAAGTGAGGGTCACAGATATGAAATCCACGCAAATGGAGGGGAAACTGTAGTTGGATTTCAAACTGCCTAAAGATTGTACTCAGATGCAGACTACAATTTGGTTTAAAAATGCCTGCTTATCAAATGGCAATTCAGTGGCGTCACTAGGATTGGCG